>NC_040036.1:30380834-30663937 GCF_003713205.1 Coffea eugenioides | reverse complement strand
CAGCCGGGCCAAAAAATTCTCATTTTAAAAGTGCTCGACCCGGCTGGATGATATTTCACTATTCAGTCAAGATTGTCCTCTGTTAGGACATCACTTTTTTTTTTTTGGTTTAAATTTCCCATATACTTCGATAGCTACATATATTAGCTACAAAACAATAAATCCTGAGCCCACCAGCCAGCTCCCTTTGTGCTTGTTTACAAATCACTAATTCATGCTAAGAAAGATTAATTTTTTCTTTTTCAATACTAGGAAAAAAATAATTATTACAAGATTGATGATAGAAGCAGTCCTTTGTTTCCTACCAGAATTATCCCTATAAAATCTAGTATAGAAATCTAATGTAAGTCTGATTGGCACATCAACTCTTAGAAGAAATTAAAGAATGAGTTACCTTAATAGTTTGTCATGACCATAATTTTTTCTTGCAACTAGCTATGTTTCTTGTCACAATCAAAAGATTGAATTCTTATAATTACAGCAATAGAGACATTCTTAAAAGGTCTAGACTGTCAAATTTCCTTTCTTTTTGACCAGCCTTTTATTGGTGACATTTGACAATCAATTTTTTTATTTGTCAATTTTCTTAAACATTTACAGAGAAAATATGGGATCATTCCAATGGAGATGTAGCTATCGATTTTTATCACCGCTATAAGGTGAGTACTTATTTCTTACTCTTTTTTTTTTTTTTTTATCTTTAATCTTTCTCTTATTGTTGCTCAAAAAGAGGAAGGAAAAAAGAAAAAAAATCTGTTTCTTTTTTCTAATGGATTAGCAGTGAGATACACACCAGGAGCACAGCTGCACTTACTTAAAAAAGGATATTCAAACAGAAATGCAGCTATTAACAGAAACTAAATGTTTGTGCAGCACTTTTTTTCTTTACAATTTTTTTTTTGTTTCTATCTCTATACTTTTCCATTTTTTTTAACGAAATAAATCATATGGTAATATTCCAGGAAGACATCCGTCTAGTCAAGAATATGGGCATGGACGCTTTTAGATTTTCCCTCGCGTGGACCAGAATTGTACCAAGTAAGAATTACCTTTCATGCATAATTATATTTTTTTAACCCTATCAGTCCTTGCACACTGTGAAGAAACCAGTCAATTACAAAATCTGCAGACAAGAAAAAAGTTTTTAATGAGAAGTAGAAGAGAGACATTTCAGTTGAAACAACAATTAATCATTATCACCTTTCGCTGTTCCCAAACTCTTGTACTACACATAAAAATATGAAGCAAGTAGAAATGCTATTACAAGAAAATCCCATGAGCTGGGAAGATAATTAATTAATCTTTGGTTTCTTGGTCTCAAACCAAGTTAAATTGTTTCTCTTGTAGCTGGGAAGATAAGCGAAGGCGTGAATCAAGAAGGTATCAAGTTCTACAATAACGTGATTAATGAAGTTATCGCACTGGGTAATCATTTTTACTTAGCCTGTACGATTTTCTCTTGTATTTTGCTTTTACCTAGTGGAATAACCTACAATATAACCAATCGATCATACCATCTATTCAATGTGCAGGATTAAAACCCTTTGTCACACTTTTTCATTGGGATACTCCCCAAGGTCTTGAAGATGAATATAAAGGATGGCTACATCCCCACATTGTGTAAGTTCTGATGTTATAGTTATAGGAGCCTCAAACATTAAAGCCATTATCAGAATCTGCAATGTGCATAGTACAGGGACCATTTCTGGTTGAAAACAGCAATAGATGCTTATCAGTACTAATTGGGACCATGTACGGGGACTACTTATTATGGATTTATACATTGATTTATTTGGGGACCATTTTAATTTTCAGGGAGGATTATAAAGACTACGTAGACATCTGCTTCAAAGAATTTGGCGATCGAGTGAAGCATTGGATTACCTTGAATGAGCCAATATCTTTTAGCATGTATGCATATACAACAGGGACATATGCACCTGGTCGATGCTCGGTTTATGCAGGAAATTGCACAAATGGAAATTCTGGAAAAGAGCCTTATATTGTAGCACACCACTTACTTCTTGCTCATGCTACTGCAGCTAAATTGTACAAGGAAAACTATCAGGTTAGAAATTCTATATTAACCAAAATCTTCACGCAACTACTTACCCAAAAAAAAAAAAGAAAAAAAAAAATTCACCCAATTGCAAAATCTCCCCTGCCTCTCCCCGCTTCTTAAGTCCCATTCCTCCCCTGCTGAAAAAAAAAATTAAAAGAAAAATCATAAAAAAACTGCAAAAACCTATATTAGCTATTCATTTTCACCTATGTATGCATGTTTTCAGAAGTCTCAAAAAGGACAGATTGGAGTCACCTATGCAACTCATTGGTTTTTGCCAAAGATTAAGACACCAGAAGGCCTCAAGGCCCCATATAGGGCCCTTGATTTCATGTTAGGGTGGTAAGTGTTGGTTGTTTAAGTTTCATAATTGTGGTCCCATCTTCGACTAAGACTCATTCAATTACCTGTAAAGCCTTAAGTAGATGTCAGTTTAATTTTTAGTTTTCAGTATCTCATTAAAGTTGAAGTGTTGGTTCTCCTAATTGTCAATTTAATAATTGAAGCCCAGTTTTGCGGTTAGGATAATTCTAGTGTGTAAAATTTGAAATAATTAAACTTGTGATGACACTTAGAAATTTATATGCGGCAATTAATCTCCTTAAGTAGAATCATTCCAAGTTTTTTTTTTTCATGAGTATAATTATCTAAGTATATATGTACAGTAGAATCAGTTATAAGAATTTAAAAATTTCCCTTTGCAAATATGGTTTGCTTTTACAATTAATGTACCTTTGCAAAAATTGATGTTTTTCAGGTTTTTGCATCCAATTACATACGGAAATTACCCACCAAGCATGAGAACAATAATTGGGAATCGACTACCAACATTCACAGCAGCTCAATCCAAGATGCTAATTGAGTCAATTGACTTCTTAGGGATGAACTACTATACTTCCAATTACGCATCCCCTGCACTAACCTTCAACAGGGTTAACCTCAGCTACATGTCAGACAATCACCTCATTCTTTCAAGTAAGTGTGGGAAGGGACCCAAAAAAGAAGAAAATACTACATAGTATCAACAAAATGTTATTCATCACTAGGCCTTTTTTGGATATTAGACGTTTCAAATCATAATGAAAACAAATCAAAACTAGAATAAAAAACCAAGAAATGATTTCTTAGTTTCTCCTGTAAATACCGTCCCTCATTCTATTTTATTTGCATTTTGTTTAAGTACCATATAGAAAATTATTTCCTAATGTTTCATGTCCCTTTACTCTGATTAGATATTAAGTTCCAAATAGGGTCTTAACCCTTAAAGCTCTAAAAATTAATAATTTCTGTTTCATGTGTTTCAGCTGACATCGACGGAGTCCCTATTGGTCAACCGGTAAATTAATGCTATTGTTTTAATAAAATGTGCTTTTTATGATATGCTATTCTTTTGGACAATGCTATTTATTACTTGTTCGAATTTGATTATTAAATCCTGCAGACGGGGTTGAATTGGCTTTTCATATGTCCAAAAGGAATTCGGAGCCTTGTGCTTTACATAAAAGAAAAGTACAAGAATCCTCCCATTTTCATCACTGAAAATGGTAAAGCAATTAGATTAAAATTTTCACTTATTTATATCTATATAACATGAAAAATATATATATATATATATATATATTGATGTATGATTTGTGTTTCTCATGATAAAGGCTTGGCGGAGTCAAGAAATGATTCAATTCCTCGTGAAGTAGCCCTAAAGGATGTGATACGGATAAAGTATCATGAAAGCCATCTATGGTATCTCCAAAAGGCAATCAAGTGAGTGCTTTATTTTCTAATTTTTTTGTCTGGATGACATCTTTATCACAACCCTTCAATTAAGAAAAATAAAATCACTGATGCCATAAAATTTATCTTTTTGTAATGTAAAATAAATTTCATTCAAGTCAATACCGCAAAATTCTGAATGTATACATGTTCCAGTTGAATGCCATGACCATAAAGAAAGATCGTCAGGTTTGGTCTTACCAGATGAATTGATTAAACATAAAAAATCCATTTCTCGTTAATTGGTTGTCTACTTAAATCCAGTTTCGTTCTGAAACAAAAAAAAAAATCCGGCTTGATTTGATTTTACGTTCTAAAATACATGGCTTTAGGATTAAACCGTGGAACAAGAACTGTATTAATATAAAGTTGGTCAAGTTCAATTTGTTAACCTCGATGAGAAAAATCAGAGGACTCGAAGACAAACGTTATAAACTTTTACTTTTAAGAAAAATTAGACTTATTTTTAAAAGTTAAAATAAAAAAACTTTTACTTTTAAGAAAAATTAGACTTATTTAAAGGCTGCCCTATTTATATGCAGGGAAGGAGCAAATGTAAAGGGATATTTTGCTTGGTCTTTCATTGATGATTATGAATGGGATGCTGGCTTCACTCTCAGATTTGGCCTCAACTATGTGGATTACAAAGAAGGAATGAAGCGATTTCCTAAGCTTTCTGCTCTTTGGTTTAAGAAATTTCTTCGAAAACCATCTAAATAGGCGCGGCCAATCTTGTTTATGTGTTAGTAGGCTTAGTTTTAATGCTGGTCACATAATTATGTATGCATATGCAATAATCTATGTGTCTATGCATACACAATTACCTATGTACCCCAAGAAGAATAATAATCTGATTTTCAGAAATTTTGATTTTTGAGGTATAAAATGTGTTCATTTGCTGTGAAGAATATATTTTTATGGTTATATTGAAGTCTTTTACTGCCAATGGAGAATATACTGTTCTGTTTGGTTGGTATGATTTGCAAAACATAATTTTCAAATATTATTCAACTCGTATCATAGACACGATTTTCATCTATTTTTTATTTCGTATATATCATATTATAAAAAGTGCTACAATGTTATATATTTTTTGATAGAAAATATTATTTCATTCAAACAAATCTGCACTAATGACAGAAAATAAATCAAACAAACGTGACACAGATACATATAGATATGAAATCAATAGATATACTAGATCTAAGAAAACAATATAAATAAAGATAAAATTGATATTGCTATATATCTTCCATCCGGGTAAATCATTGTAGTCCAATACATCAGTGCATGTCCGCTGACAATCAAATTTGTTTAAAACTGATTCAAGTTCAAAGAGAAATTTAGATCTAACAATAATAGAAAAATTGCAAATAAATCTACAAAATTTCAAATTTCACAAAGATAAAAACTTAAAAAACTCTTATAAAGAATAACCCAGAAAAGAATAAAACTCTTACTAGAACAATCTAGGAGAGAAGAAACCCTCACTAGGAAATCCTATGAGAAAAGAATCACTCATTAGGAAATCTTAGGAGAGAATTTATTTAAATAAAATAAACTAAAAACTATAAAGAGTACATCCTCCCGTGAGGAAAGACCAGATTTGGTCTCTTTGCCATGGAAGAGATGAAAAAGATTTTGATGGAAGAGTTCTAGAGAAAAGGGTTTTAGAAAGAGAAGAGAATGTGTTTTCTAATGTTAATTCATGCTATTTTAAATATATATATAGTTTTTAAATAATCTCCTATCCAAACAACCCCACTTAATATGACTTGCTAGGCTAAGGTTGAATAATTCTTAGCCATTTAGTGCACATATATTCCATGTCGTAATGTATTTTGTATGGTTCCATCTAAGATGGAATTATATCTTCTCGGTTTTTAGGAGCGTCAGATTGATCACACATGATTTTGCATTAACATTAAGGGCTAGATGTTTGCCAACACACCATCCTAATTAATTTTATTGTTAAATCCATGTAATTTCAATCCCATTACCAGTAAATGGTGAATAAAATAACATTAAAATATCCAAATAGAACTACAAATCTTTAAATTCTCTTTTAAGTATTAATCCAATCTGTAAACGTAATCTAGAATAACTTGTTCCAAAGATCCCTTTTTTTTTCTAATTAGAAAATGAGGTTTTATCTAATTACTACCTTTGATGGAGAGGTCCAATATTGATACAGGTGTATCTTAAATTGTATTTCTTTCTTTCTTTTTCATATTTTCTTTTTCTGTACTGTTGACTATTGTAATTAGGGGTGCAAATGAGTCAAGTTTTGGTCTAATCGAATCGAGTTTCAACTTAGTTTTATGAAACTCAAACTCGAGCTCTCAATGTAAAACTCAAACTCGAGTTTAAAAAAATAAAAAAATAAAAATTTTATTTTTAAAAATAAATAAAATAATAATTTTTCTTAACAAATAATAAAATATTAGAGATATATATGTAATTTTACTATTAAAATAAAAATAAAAAAATATAATCAAACTGGCTTGCAAGGTAATGAGTTATGTATATTTAAGTTCGAATTTAACTTGATCAGCTCGATCTCGAATTCGCTTACAAGCGACTCGATTTGTTTGCAACCCTAATCTTAGTCACATTTTCTTTTTCTGTCAACTTACCATAATACCATTACCAAGTACAAAAAGAAGTCGAGTTAGGGCTCTAAGCCCAATAAGGTTAAAGAGTCAAGCTCGATGAATAATGTTGAATGCCTAAATGGGTGTCTTTTGGGTCGAAGTTGTCCTCTTTTATTTGGGCCGTCTTGGGCTTAGCAAAACAACGTTGCATGGTTGTAATTGAAGTTCCACTTACACTGCGCTGTACTCTGAAGTCTAAACAATTGTATTTTTTTTTTAAAAAAAGAATCTGAACAATTAGTTTTTTTTTCCTTTTTTGTATAGTGCAAGTGGAAGGAATCCAACTCGAGACATTTTACTTACACTCTTTCTTCTCGAACCACTCAATGCATCTCTTAGCAATCTGAACAATTGGTTTGATTGACATAACAATGACAATTTCCTAAAATTGGCAGAAATCCTATTGTTGAATCTTGCTGTTTTCTCCATTGATTGTGTGAGAGGATGATTGGAAATAAGAACAAGTATCATGCATGAGATTAGGGCTAAGCTATTACATGCCTCCTTCTTTTTTGTTTTATTAGAAACTTTAAATTATGTTGATAACTACCTATAATTGTAGGTAACTAGGAAGTGTCTATGCTCTCTCTCTCTCTCTCTCTCTCTCTCTCACGCACACATATGAATAATTATTAAAAAATATATATATAATTCTCACTATTTGTAGACATATAGGGTGTGCCTTGGATCACTAATAATAATATAAAATGGCGACCTAATGGTAATAAAAAAAAGTTGTCATTTTACGTATATGCTACTTATTTTACCATTGGATGATTTACCAATAAAAAATTACCATAACCCCTGACATTCAAAAATAAATAAATAAATAAAAGAAGAAGAGTAAATTTTATATACATTGATAGTGTATATATTATCACTGTTTGATTCATGACATGTGTGCAAAAGTTGAATTTCAAATTCAAATTTTGTATAGTTGTTATTCATCAAACGCTGATAGTATATACACTGTTAGTATAGGAAAGATTAATCCAAACTATTTATTACAAAAAAAAACCTCACGCATTCCTTAGAGAACCACAAAATTACCCATTTAACATTCATGTGGACTTTCCTTCTGTTTGAGATGATACTGTGTCTTTCAAAAAGAAAAAATACCAAATAAAAAGTTATCTGGCGCTAGAATTAATTTCACAGCGGCAAGAGTTTTAACATTTGCTAATTTAAAAAAGTGTTTCTCATGAGGTTTCTAATAATTGCAACCACAGCATTTGTTATCAAAATATACTTTATAGGGGAAGAATATGTAATTTTTCAAAACTCAAGAGAGGTGATTGCAATTGTCAAAAACCTCAAAGGAGGTTTCTAAAATTATCCCTTAAATAATACATAGTGGGCTTATGTATAAATTTCTAAACTATAAAGGAGTTATATAGTAAAATATCAAATCATGTGAGGATAAACAATAATTTATCCTAATACATATGTCAATGATGGCATCCTATTCTTGGCTCTTCTCTTGTCCTTGAGCGGACTTTCATTTGGTGCAGCACCCAAAAATATTTCGACTCTCAATCGCAAAAGTTTCCCTCAGGATTTCATATTTGGAGCAGCTTCTGGTGCCAGTCAGGTAGAGACTACAAACTTGCAACTTTAATTTTTGGTCACATTTTAGATATACTGTATGTGAAATTTTAATGTCTTTTATCCTATTGCAGTATGAAAGAGCAGCATTCGAAGATGGAAGGGAACCGAGCATATGGGGTACCTTCAATCACCAATATCCAACTACGAAATTGGAAATTTTTGAAAAAAATACTTTGTTTTACTTAACGAGGATTGTTATTACAGGAAGTCACTCAACATAATTAAATGAAAATAATGACAATGAATTAACATTACGTTGATTTTTGTAAAATTTGTTCTCATTTTTAACGTTGCAGATAAAATAGCAAATCATTGCAACGGTGATGTAGCTGATGATTTTTATCATCGTTACAAGGTATGGTATACTAAATTCCTTCACAATGACAATTCGACAATAATGTAAAAAATCACTTTGTTACTTAAAAACTTGCACTTGAGTTGAAAAGGCAATGGTGACATGCAGGGAGACATAAAATTGATGAAATTCTTAGGCTCGAATGGTTTCAGATTTCCATCTCATGGCCAAGGGTTATACCTCGTAGGATTCCTCTTTTATTTTTCTCATTATTAATTAAACATTCACGACACACATTCCTATTTATACGAATTGATGCGTTATTTTTTAAAATTGGCTTAATTAACAATCTTACAGATATCAATTCGGAATGCTTTTTTAATATGTGTATCAATACTTTGTAAAATATTAATTGGTGAATGTAATTCACAATTCTCTCAGATGGGAAGCCAAGTAAAGGTATGAACAACGCTGGCATTGCCTTTTACAACGATCTCATCAATGAGCTACTTGCAAACGGTCAGAATGCTCAATTTAATTAACAGTCTTCCACTGGGACGTTCCTCAAACTTTGGAAGATGATTATGGTGGTGGATTTCTGAGCCTACGCATTGTGTAAGTGATCTTCATTTATCATGATCATCACATACTTTGTTAATGTAACTGATTGAAGACGAATTTTTTTTATCTATTTATTTTGCAGGGATGACTTTGTAGATTTTGCAGAACTTCGTTTCAAGGAATTTGGTGATGGAGTCAAGCATTGGGCTACTATTAATTAGCCATTGATATTTGGTGTATATGGTTAGAAATGTCAAAATGGGTGATTTGGGCAGATTTGAGCGGATCATAACCGGATAATAGGTATAATTAGATCAATCCATTTATACCTATTTAAATAAAGTACCCATTTATATCCATTTAATGAATGCATATGGTATACCCAATTATCAATTTATAAGCAACTTATAGTTCTTCTTTTTCTTTTTTCTTTTTGCTTTTTAGTTTTTTGCACGTTGTTTGATAAGAAATAATGGTATTTATTGTTATTAGATTGATACGAAATTTAAATTTATTTACTTAACACTCACTAAAAGTTGAGTTTAAATATATAATTATTTTTAAATAGATATAAATGGGTGAGTCAAATTGATGTATTACCCACCAATAAAATGACTTTAATTGGGTACCCATTTGAATCCACTCAAAATTAGTGGGCGAATTATTGATGTATGGATTTGGATAAATCAACATAATTGAGTTGTGATTGACACTTTATATATTGCTACGACGCGGGCATTTCAGCCCCCGGATGGTGCTCAGCTTGGAGGAAAAATGACTGCCCAGCTGGCAACTCCGCAACCGAGCCTTGGTTGCCACAATATTCTCCTTTCCCATGCAGCAATTTCTAATCTGTATAGGGAGAAGTACAAGGTGACCACTATCTTGTTCACTTTAAATGGGGGCAAATGATCCAAATAGTCATTCTTCTTTTTAGCTAAACAACATTTATTCTTCTTTAATTTGTCAACATTCTTCCGAAAAAGAAAAGGTCAACATTATTATGTATTTCTCAAATATTTATTTTAGAAACTCTTGCTTTACATTTGGAAAAGATTCAGATATCGTAAATATTTTGACAGTGAGGGCGTCAATGCGAAGGGTTTCTTTCCTATATGTTTAAATTTGTTGATTTCAGAACTATATGTTTTTATGTCATGTTTGATTTAATGTATTTTCTGTCATCAGTGTAGATTTATTGAATGCAATGATTTGTTCTATAAAAAGAATGGATAATTTCAAAAACCTCTCCTAAGGTTTCTAACAATTACACTGAACTCTCTTGAGGTTTTCAATATTACACTTACCTTCCTTGATAATAGATAATGACTATAATAACCTTCATAATTTTTCAAAAGACAAGCAATTGATATAAAAGGGAAAAAATAACAGAAAAAAGGAAAATTGTTAGGAGGGTAAGAACCCTTTTGATGAAGAACTGTTGAATTGGAAGTTACCACGTCCCTTACTGACACGGGCACGTCATGTCAGTCAGTCCGCTCCAGGGTTAAAGAAAGAACTCTCCAGATGAGTTGACGCGGGTATGTAATGATGATAGGAACCCTTTTGATAAAGAATTTGGGAATTGTACATTATCACACGCCCTGTTAACGCGGACGCGTCATGTCGGGAAGACATCTAGTAATCATCAAAAACAGAAAATTAAACCAAAAATTTGTGAAAACTCTAAGAGAAATATATTGAAACAATCAAATAGAATTTAACAAATAACGAAAATAAATTGGGTTGCCTCCCAATAAGAATCTTTTTTTAACGTCTTTGGTTAGACGTTAAGCATCACTTCTCAATCTGGATGTAATTCAAATTTTCTTGCAATCGATGGCATTCCTCCAGGATCCAAATAACTATTGAGTGCAACCATCTTCTTTAATTTTCTACTCATTTTCACCTCATAAATTGCTTTCATCCCATGATAGTTGTTCACAACAAATTTGAATTTATCCCTACAATCAAATTCAGAAAATCTTGCATAGAGGGATTAGTAGCATGAATGACAAACACAGAATGAGAGGTAATAGGATGTTTCATTGTATCAAAAATATTAAAGTGGACTATTTTTCCATCAAATTTCATTGTGAGAGTACCCTTACTAACATTAATCTTAGTTTGGGCAGTACTCAAGAAGGGCCTTTCTAATATAATAGGTGATGGATTTGGAGCACTTCTATTATCCATATAAAGCACATAAAAATCAGCAGAAAAAATTAATCCATCTATTTGCACTAAAACATTCTCAATTACCCTATTTGGATAAGCAAATGTGTAATCAGGCAATTGAATTATTATCCCTGTTTCTTTTAAAGGTCCTAAATTTAGGGAATCATAAATTGATTTAGGCACCACGTTAATAGAATCCCTAAATCTAGCATAGCATTTTTTATCTTAGAATGTCCAATCTTACAGTGGACAGTAAACATACCTGAATCCCTACATTTAGGTGGTAGTTTTCTTTGTAAAATTGCTGAGATGTTCTCACTTACCACAATTTGCTCATCCCCTCTAAATTTCGTTTTCTTGACGTACAAATTCTTCAAGAATTTAGCGTATTTTGGCACTTGCTTGATTGCGTCCAATAAAGGCATATTGATTGCCACCTTTCAAAACACCTTTAGAATCTTCTTTTCCTTAGTTTGCTTCTTTGGTTTCTCTAATTTGTTCGGAAAAGGCGGTGAGTTAGTTCCAACTTTAATTATAGAATCAAGAATTACCTTTGGAATTGTGTTTCTCATTCCTTCTTTCTCAAGCTCTTTTTCAATTCAAGCTTCATTTTTATCTTTCGGAATCATGAGTTCGGGTCTCTGAATTTCCTTTCCGCTCCTTAAGGTCATTGCACTTACGTTTTTCGGGTTCAATTCAGGTTGAGACGGCAATTTTTCGTGAACTTGGGATTCTATACGATTGATTGATATTGTCATCTGATTTATCTGACTCTGCATTGCTTGCATCTGACCCAATTGATTCCTTATATTTTGTAAGTTAGATTCCGTTTTTTATTGAAATTGCGTATTACTAGCAATTAATTGTTTCATTATTTCTTCTAAAGATGGGTTTGAACTTGGAGAAGGTAGTGGCGGGCGAGATTGATATTGCTGTTGATACCCTTGCTGTCTATCCTGTACAAAATTTGATTGTCTATTTTCTCCATAACTGAAGGTAGGGTGATCTCTCCAACCCGGATTGTACGTGTTCGAGTACGGATCATATGGCTTTCTTGGTGCGGGTGCATGACCAGCTATGTTTATTTGCTCCGCATTTTTTTCTTGAATCATTGTGTACATCTCTGTAGAATGACCTTTAGCAGTAAAAATTTCATACACCTTGGCTTGTGGTGCATTTGCTACAGTCAATTGTCTAATAAAAGATGTTAACTCGGATAACTATTTTTGGATAGAGGATGTTTCTACCTTATTCACTCTATGTATCGGGACATCCTCTCTTGTATCGAACTGCTGCGAGTTTTCGGTCATCCTTTCAACCAATTCCCATGCTTCTTGATGAGTCTTATTCACCAATACCCTTCCATTTACAGTATCAATAATACTTCTGTCTCTAAAAAGTAACCCCTCGTAAAAGTACTGGATGAGCAATTGTTCGCTTATTTGGTGTTGAGGGCATTTGGTACATAACTTCTTGAATCTCTCCTAGTAATCATAGAGTAACTCTCCTGGATGTTGCCTGACACCGCATATCTCCTTTCTCAGAGTTGCAACTCGAGATGTAGGAAAAATTTTTTCAAGAATTTTTTCTTCAGCTGCTCCCAAATGGTGATACTACCTGGAGGTAGGTAGTACAGCTAGTGTTTTACTGAGTCCTTGAGAGAGAAGGGAAATACCATTATTTTTATCTGTTCTTCCGTAATTCCCGAGAGCTTCATACTGGTGCAAACAATATCGAACTCTTGTAAGTGCTTATGAGACTCTTTACCTGATAAACCATGAAAAGATGGTAAAAGATGAATTAGACCAGATTTTAACTCAAACGGGGTGGTATCATTTAAATTCGAAAAAGTAATACATAAGGGCTGCTGATTCAAATTAGGAGCAACCACCTCCCTTAATGTTGAGCACTAGCCATTTCGATGTTTTCTTGATCAAAATCACTCGAGGCGGCACTATGCGCAATCTTCTCTATATTAAGGTCGAAAATTAATTCACCTGTACAAGAGGAACGGGGTATAAAGTTAAAAAAAATTACCAAAAAATTAAAAATAAAATGAACTAAAAAAGAAAACAAATTAACTAATGCCAATCCTGGCAACGGCGTCAAAAATTGACAGGTTATCGAACTTGTACAATAATAATTATCTACTCAAAAAAATATAAATTTGTATATAGCGGTGAGCAGGGTCGAATCCACAAGGATTGGGGGTAATTCGTTTGTTCTAGAGTTCAGGGCATGTGATATTTTTGAAAAATATAAATAACTAATTAACTAACTAATAAAACAACTAACGAAAATTAATAGGAATTAATCAATAATAAGTATGACTCTAGCCGGAGGTGCAACTTTTCAGACACGACCCATTCAACTGATCATCGATGCAATGATAATTCAATTACTCATTAATAGATTGGTTATAGTTGCCATACACGCGATAAACAACCAACATTTCCTTACTTTTTCAATAGTCAAGGTACGACCGTTGACTATTTCCCTAACTAAGAAATAACGCTAGATACAACCGTAGGATTCAATTCCTCAATTGCATTAAAAATTAGAAAAATTCAATCCTAACCAATAAACACGCTACGAGGGTTTGTTTAAATTAGATCATACGTTTCCCTATCATGGGACCAATTACGCTAATCGCCACTGGTATTAACCAATCAAATAATTACGGATTTAACCAGTTAATTTGGCAGTAAATTATTAGATTAATTCGAATATCGAATCCTTAACATTCAAATAACAAAACAATTATAAGAAGTTAAACCAGAAAACGTATGAATACCACTGAATAAAAGAAATAAATAAAATAATTCGATCTGACAGATGTTTGGAACTGAGTCTTCAAGTTGACTTTTGACTAGAAAATGAAATTAGTTACTCTCCATTGAAGTAACTCACACAATTCCATTGAAGGAAATTGCATCAACGTTTTACAATTGAAAAAACTACCAAGAAGAAAAAGAAAGCCCCGCGGCTGCCGTCCCTTTTAAACCCCCAAGAGTCACGGTCCTCCTCCAAGTATAATCATGCGGGATCCGGAATTCTTTCCTTTTCGTTTCCTACTTTTAAGCTTCCCAAATAAAATAAAACTTCCTAATTTCCCTAAGAAGAAGATATTCCCTAATAATCTAATTTGTCTCCCAATACAATTTGGAAACATGCCTCTTAGGACTTTGACTTGAATTGGAAAACTACCACATACGAATACCGTGTCTCTGGACTTTACAGCAATTCTTGGAAAATCACCTCTTTTTATTACTTTTTACTCCAATGCCCTACAATTAACATAAAACATCAAATATAAGTAGAATCCGACAATTAAAACAATATTTGGCTAAAATCAAGGAAAAAATAATTATAAATTTAGCAATAAATTATGACCTATCAATAGGGAACAATAAAACTGAAAAGGACTAATTTAATGGATGTAAAATTTGCACATGAACTTTTAACTGGGTAATTTTTTCACAACTAGACAAGTATATAATTGGAGTTCTAATTATAACTTTATCACAAGAATTCTTGAAAACTCCATGGATGAGTAAATATAGTGGTAAACAAGGGTAGATATGCTTAAATTATAGACATCACAAAATGGGGGGACCCTTTAGGATTTCACTATTTTTTGGGTCCCCATACATAAAAATTAAAGCATATTTATGCACGACAAACATAATAGTTCTGCTTTAGCAGGTAAAAAAATTTTGAAAATAATAATTTTTAGGCATCAAAATGTAAATGTTTGAGAAATTTTTGCTTCTCCAAGAAAAGAAAACCTCGAAAATTCAGCCAGTTCGGCAACGTGTGATGGGATTACAGCCTCTTGTATGCTCGTTTACTTGTTCCATGGTTGGGCAGACCAATTTCCCATTAATATTTTCACAGCGAGGCTTAGGTGTCTTCAATTCTGGAATATTCATATACGTTTGCTTTCCAACATCAGCTTGACAGAAAGTTGAACCTGTAAAAACCATTGCCAGGCACAGAGCAACCATCATTCTCAACTGAGCCATTTCAATCAAAATTTTCTTTTATCAAATGGACAATTACTTGTGATAGCTGCAAATTTGAACACAGCTTTTTGGCTTATGGAGGGATTATTTAGAGTTTATCTAAATACTTGTTAGAAAAGGGTTTTGCTATATTTAGATTTGAATTTGAGTGGAAAATGTGGATAGTTTGTGGCTCGACTTGAACTTAGAAGAATGCTTCCCCGATATCATAGGCCGGTCGCTCATGGCAACAGTATGTGTTGAAGATAAGTTTTAACTTTCATACCAAACGTCGTATAAGTTAACAGTTGTCCTCCTTCCCTTGGCCATATAGAGTCCTTACTCTGTCACTGGTCAACTATATTTAAATTATTTTTGTAAAATCTTTTTTTTGGGTGAGGGAATAAGCTAAGGTTTCTAAATTGTATTTAATTAAATAAAAATCCAGCAAATTCAGGTGTATAGAACTGATGCTGCATCTAGCTAATTCATTGTTTGAACAATAAAAAAAGAAAAAGAATTGCATACTTCGTGATTATCCGTTGTCCAGATTGGGGCAGGAAGTCTAGTTACTGTTAATGATGATTGAAGGTCTAGATTTGGCTAGAACACCTAATCAGCACATGTTTAATTTAAGTGGTTAATATTAATCCACTTTTATTCTGAGTATTGAATTTCAATTTGTAACCACAATACCATGAATTTTACTTTCATTGTTCTATCTTTGTAGCTCTTATTTCTACAAACTTCGAGAAATCCATGGTCCAATAATTCAAACTTTGGCTGTTAAGATATCTAAAAAGTAGTTCTGTTTGGATGGGACTATTTTTCAAAAACTAGATTTTCAAATACAATAAAAATTTTTAAAAAGTACTCTAAAAGGTAATCTAAAACTTAGTTTAAATTTTTTTAAAATTTTAAAAAATATTTCAAACTATATTCTAGAAACTCTTCTACTCTTAAATATCCCAAAATATAATCTAAAACTTTGCTACAGTAAAATTTTTCAAAAACACCCTAAAAAATAGCTAATCCAGTGGATTCCATCTATTCCACTCTTCAAATTTTCATTTTTCCTACATCATTATAGGTTTCAACATACCGTGACTTTGGCCGTTGAACCACTTGCCGGTGCCGCGGTCGTGGCATTTGAAATATCAATAATAGTAAAACCTTCATATTTTACCCAGATTTTGCCCTTTGAAGCAAGACACAAACCCACCACATTCATAACCTTTTTCAGTTCTCTTAGTTTGGAGGACTAGTTTAGGATGTATTATGTATCCATTCTTGTAAAAATTGAGCAAGGAGGAAGATTGGGATGAAAAAGGGATACGGTGGAGGCTCTAGTGACAAAGGTTATCCTCTTTCCCAAACTCTTTATCTTGTATTTAACTCCATGTTTAGTGAATCTACTAGTTTGGGTACTATGTTGTTTTAAAGTTTATGCCGTGGGTATTTGGTTGAACTATCTATGATTGCTATGTGTTTATTCCTTGATTCTTTTGGACTATTATCTTGATTGAGTTATTTAGCACTTTTGTTCTCAAAATCATGATTAACTGGCCATTGATTGTGATAACCTCAAGGTGTTAGATTTGCAATGAAAATTGAAATTTGATACTAGTTCATGAAAGTGTTAAACCTAGGGAGTACATTCATCAAAGTAGAGGTGCACCTTTGTGACTTGTTTTGTAGTAATTTCATAGAAGTAAATGAGCTTATGGTTGATTCCATAACCATGAAAGTAGGTATGGATTAGCTATAGGTATGGTTAGTACACCAGCGAAAGCGGGTATCATGTACACAAGAAAATTACGCCATGTCTTAACTGAGATTTTAATACTCAATTAGTCGAGAAATTGCACTAGCATGAGTAGATAGAGATTCCACTACTCGGGGAGCTTTCATTTGTATTTTCTTCCCATTAGTAGTTTAGATTTGTTGATTTTAATTTATTGGTAGTCTAAATAATAAAGAAACTTTAGTAGTGCTGGTAGTTGTCCGTCTTCCTTGCGGGTTCAACCCTAATTACCCTATACTCGTCCACGACCCATATACTTTCGAAAAATCGCATGTGGGGTAGTTTAGGAGATTATAAATTCAAAACTTGACTGTGAAATTAAGCTTTATTGCTGTATGCATACCCCGCGCACATCGCAATCGAGCAAGTGCTTCAGAAATTTCCTATTCATCACTTTGCAAAGGTTGAAATGCTTTCTTAAATTGAAAATCGAGCCCCTCATTATGCACATTCAATCAATCGAAAGGATCAGTTCGTGTAAGGATTCTTGTGTTGTCTCGAACCCAACTTTGAATTGTATTAAGTGCACTAACATGAAATTTGATTTTATCTACTACACTTGCATAAAATTCTTGAACAACCTCTCTATAGTAGTTGGGTAGATTGAAGAAACTATCCCAGCTAAACCTTGCGAACTGATCCTTAATATGATAATGATTCTCAACATCAGGCGCGATATCCTTCTCTATCAGCACTTTAGTCTTAAGCCGGTGATTGTACCATGCTTTATTTTTTAGCTGAAGTGAATCTCTCCTTATTATATGGTGGTCCTGGCTCTTGCTCATCCTCTTCTTGTTGTTATTGTGCCTCTTCTCTCTCGGATAAAGTTGGTTCATCAACAGAAAGTTGTTGTCTTGCTGTCTTTTTAGTCCGAACAACTCGAGAAGTAGAAGCAAAAGTGACATTTTTGTGTTTAATAGGGCTTGATTTTCTAGCGACACTCTTAGAACGGACCATTATACCTAGTAATCAATTTTTAATCAATCATTGTTAACTCTCAAATGCAAGGATTAATTACTAGAGTAAGAGCATACAAGGACCCTAGATGTGTAGGAAATTATCTTACAAAAACACCTAACATCACTCATACCAGCCTAGAAAACTCATAATACCTTTAGCCATCAACTTCATGACAACCTTAGTTAAAGACTATAAACTATTTAAGTACGAAATTAAAGTTGCCAAATAATTGTTGAAAATCATGAGAATTGCCAAATGATTGCCAAGTAATGGCATACACCCCCTATATAATGTTTTTAACAATTACCCCAAGCTTCAATGATCGAAGGAAAGTGCCACTTATACCTTGTAAATATACTATAGAAAGACAACAAGCAACTTCAATAAAACTAACCCAACACCTCATGGAATTTGCATATTCATCAAATAATATAAGAAAATGTCCTTTCCTAATTCATCTCATAACAGCAATTCCACCCAACACAAGCAATTTAGCATGCTCAAGTAGTTTAAATAAGCTCAACTAAATATCAAACAAACAACAAGATTCACCAAAATTCATCCATAAATACAAGAAATTTTATCATGGTGAAATTAGAATGAGCCAAATAACGTCAAAGAACTTACTTGGGATATGTAGAGTGCTGAAATGCAGAGCAATTAGTGCAAGAATCCTCAAAAATTAAGCTCCAAACAATGCCAAATTCAAGAAATGAAAACCTAGAACCCTAATTTCTTGACTCAATTCTCTAAAATTGGTGTTTTTGATGAGCAATGATGCTAGAATGTTGTTCACAATGTTTTTGAATTATTGTGTGATGAATTTGAGGAGTTTAAATGGTGGAAACCAAAGATTAGAAGAAATGGGTCTGAGTAGCGGAACTTGCTCGTGAAGAAGAAGAGAAAAATGAAGGAAAAGCTGCATTTTCGCTTCTTAAAGCTGCTGTGCGACCAGAAACCGTGGGCGGGTTTTCTACGGTTACTGCCTAAATTTTTTTTTCTGTTGCCCAACAAAAATCGCGTGTGGTTTTCCTACTATTACTTTCGCGGTTCATGGGCAGTGCGTTTGGAGAAGAATTTTTGTTACCCTGCTGAAACCCTGACAAAATCCCTCGAGAGTTTCTCTGAGGGATTGTGGACAGTGGCTCAAAATCAATTTCTTTGTTCAACATTTAGAGAAATATCCTCCAAATCAACTTTTTTGTTGTTCAAACAAGATCACTTTAACCTTTAGCAATGCAAACACACTTCATTCACCATATTTTTTATCTCAAAACACACATATACATGCATTATAAACTAGACTTAATATCAAATGTTCAAAATACATGCAATGCCCAAAATGCATAATATAATTATGAAATTCTCTAAATGCTTCATCCAAGAGAACAAATGCAATGTTAGCCATGTTTGCAACTTTTCTTGATATTGTGACCTACAAAATAGATAAAACAGAAATTGCACTATATAAACATTGTAAACACATAAATCACAAGAAAAACACTAAATCATTGGGTTGTCTCCCAACCAAACCTTTGTTTAAGGTCGGTAAGTTCGACTTCATTTGCCAAACTCCTTAATTAAAATTTGGGGGGCTAAATCCTCCCCAAGGGTTAGGATTTCCAAACCATCATTCCTTGTGATAAGCAGGACATTGCTTTCCTGTATCTAACAATATCAAATGTCTAGAATGATTTTTTGTTTGATCAAAATAGTGCTTATCAATAATATATAAATGGGAATGCTTACCCTTCTCAAGTTCACTCAATGTATCACCTTTCATACTATGAAATGGAGGAAAATACTCAACTTTCTTGATAGAAATGTCTTCTTTTGATCCCTTTCTGCCTTGATCATGCTCTCATGATGGTAAGAATCATTTTTTTCCTTCTTATGCATCATTTAATGAGTATCCATGGTAACTTGTCAATCCTCCAAACTAGAGTTAATAGAGTGAATGCACTTTTCATTGGACAAATTAAAAGCTATAATTTCACCATTCATTCTAAATAAAAACGTATCTTCTTGCACATCAATTAAAGTACCGGTAGTGCCAAGAAATGGTCTACCTAATATTATAGGTACGTTATATCCTCCTCCATATCTAGAACAACAAAATCTATAAGTATAACAAATTTTTTAATTTTCATGAGCACATTTTCTAGTGCACCTATAGAATATTTGATTGTTCGATTCGCCAACAACAATGTAATATTAGTAGCTTTTAATTCAGTTAATCTCAAATTTCTAGCAATGGACAATGGGATCAAAAATACACTTGCACCCAAATCACATAAAATATTTAAAAATTCTATATTATCAATAGTGCAAAATATAGAAAAACTACTAGAATCCTTTAATTTGGGAGGGAGTTTGT
The DNA here is from genome assembly GCF_003713205.1 of Coffea eugenioides. Lineage (NCBI taxonomy): Eukaryota > Viridiplantae > Streptophyta > Magnoliopsida > Gentianales > Rubiaceae > Coffea > Coffea eugenioides. Next base: position 30,643,664 of record NC_040036.1, on the reverse strand, counting down.
TTTGAATGGCTACACTACATTCCTCCGTTAATGAATTACCACATTATCCACAAGTTTCTTTTTTTGGACATGGTATCCTTAAAAAATCGAGCATAGGAAGGAATCTGCATAATAGTATCAAGAAAAAGAATATTAATATGAACTTGCTTAAAAATCTTCAAAAACTTATCAAACTCCTATTCTTGCTTTTCTTGCTTAAACCTGTGAGGAAAAGAAACAGAAGAATTAGTATTAATATTAGAAGAAGCATTAAGAATCGGTAAATCCATATCATGCAGTCCTGTGAGGAAAAGAAATAGAAGAATTAGTATTACTATTAGAAGAAGCATTAAGAATCAGTAAATCCATATCATCCACTGCATGATCTTTCTATTTGTTAATTTCTCTTTTTTCACTCTTTTTCTCTTCCTTATTTTCACAAGACATACCAAAGTTACGATCTTTCAAGTGTTTGCCACTTTTAGGGGTAATGACATTAACTTGCTCTTTAGGGTTGAGTTTAGGTTTACTAGGTAATTCTCCTGGATTTCTAGAATTTAAAGAGTTACAATTTGGCTAATTTAGACCTCCACATTCCTATACATGGTAGTAAGTTGATCTAATCTCCCTTCTATTCTCTCAAATCTCTCAGATGTGACTTTAGCTAATCGGTTAATGTTGCTACTGGTTATGTTAACTAATTTCTCTATAACCAATTTTCAAGCTAGTTTGGTCTCTACAAGTAGTTGTTTATGTTGAAAATCTAGTGAATTTGGAGGCCTTTGTTGACTCCCTTATTTTTGCCATCCAAAGTTTAGATGATTCTGCCATCCCGGATTGTATGTAATAGAATATAAATTATTTTGGGATGGACGGTTCTAAGTGTTCATAAATTGAACCTGCTCAATGCTTGTACAAATAGATACATCATGATCACCACAACACATAGTACAACATACAACGCTCAAATTGGAAAGAAAACTAGAATTAGCAACAACATGCTTATTAAGCATTTTTACCACACTATCTAATTTTGCACCCAATAAGCTAATATAATCTAACCCAAACATACTAGTGGGTCTCTTTATGTTACCTCGCTCATTGGTCCATTGGTAATTGTTTGCGGCCATTTTCTCAATTAATTGTTAAGTTTCCTTAGCCAACTTGTCCATTAATGCTCCACCAGTTGCTGCATCTAATGAGTTTTCATCGGATAAGTAAATTCAGTATAGAAAATTTGGACTATGAGCCAATCGGGTAAACCATGGTAAGTCATCTTCGTTGTAACTCCCGATAACGCTCCCAAGGCTTATACAATGTCTCTCCTTCTTGTTGACAAAAACTAGTTATATCCATATGAAATTTAGCAGTCTTGCCTGGTGGAAATAACTTATTAAGAAAATCTTTTGTTGAATTGGCCCAAGTTGTAAAGGTATTAGGAGAATGAAACTGTAACCAAATCTTGGTCTTATCTTTTAATAAGAATGGGAACAATCTAAGTCAAATGGCATCATCACTAACACCATTAAGTTTAATTGTATCACAAATTTATAAAAATGTAAATAACTGAGAATTTGGGTCTTCGGTTGCATTACCTTCAAATTGAGATTGTTGCACCATTTGTATAAGAGATGGTCTAGTCTCAAAATTATTAGCATTTACTGTAGGTCTCACTATGCTCATTTGTAAACCATTACCTCCGGACAATATGAAGTCCCACAATGCTCTTCTATTCGCCTTCTCTACCATAGGTTTGATTTGTGAAAATTCAATTGTTATTTCTCATTCACTTTAAGTCTCCACAGCTTCTCATAGTGTTTGCCTTCATTACTTTTTTAAAGTCCTTTCAATTTCGGGATCCAATGGAATAGTGACTATTAGACCTCTCTGCAGACACCACAAGAAACCATAATAAAAAATATTTATAAAACTAAAAATTAAATTATTAAGTTACTTTAGACTACTTTATCTACTAAGTCTAAATATATTCATAATATAATACAATGTTTACACTAATAAAGCTTACTTAATCTTAACTATTGGGCTTAACATTAATATTGCCGTGATCCTGCCAACGGCACCAAGATTTTGACGAAATTTAAATCTACATTCTAAATTTTAACCTAATTCTCTCGTTCACTACAAGTATACAGGTGATGGCTCATAGTACTAGGGAGTTAGGATCGATCCCACGAGAATTATTTTCAACTACTAAGACTTCTAACTCACTCTATTGTCTAATCTAATTAAAGATTTTAGCCAAATAAAACCATCACAATGCAAAAACTGATGCAAGGCAAACTAGCAACTTGAAGAAACTCAACTAAACACAAGTATTCTAGGGTATAGAATCCACTAAATGTACCTACTTATGGATGAAATGGTCATTTATCACTAATATTCTTATCTTATTAAGGATGCATTTCACTCAAATCATCAGAACTCGTTCTCGCCAATAAACCGAACTTAGCCAACACTATAGTTTTCTTACTCTCATGGTGAAATCTAAAGTGAAAACTTAATCTAGATCAAGAAATGCTAAAAACATCCACCTAAGTGTACCACTACTTTTGTGTGCCTACTCTTTAGGTTCCATCTATTCCATTTTCATCATTGTTAACTACTCTCATAGATTACAACAACTAGCATGGCTTGTAAATAGTGATCAAGCATTTACAAGTGTTAAAGCAAGAATAAATGAACTAGCAAGTACAAGATATAGCAATAATCAAGGCACAAATAGTTTCATCTATTTGTAGAACAAGAAGATTTAGTTAAAATAATATATTTAACAATTAAATTCATGTTTTCAGTGGAACTAAGTACTAATGAAACAATAAAGAGAGTAAAGAGAAAGAAATGCTTATTCAAGTGAAGAAACAAGATTTTCAAGTTTCATCATCTTCATTGTCATCAAAAATACATTATTACATCAAGAGTTCTTCAATTTCTTCAAGAGAAATGAAAACTAAATCTAAAACTATCACTAAACTAAGCTAGGGAGAAAAGAAAGAAAAGTTCTTCTTCTTGCTACAAGAGCTAATCTCTCTCCTCAATAATGTGTTTCTTCCTTGTTAAAAGTCAACAAAATAAGCTCCTAAATTCTCCAAAAGTTGGTACAAAATGCTCTTTTGTATCTTGTTCAAAATAAAGAAAGAAAGAGAAATCATGCAAGTTGGCAAGTTGTAGCCACCATGAATCCCTTGGATGAATCTCTCGAGGGATTCTCTAAGGGATTGTGTAGGACAATGGATTTGCTGTGAAATAGCTTGTTGGCCACAAATCGCGGGGAAACCGCGATCGGATTCCTTGACAGTTTCTTTTTTTTTTTTCAACCTTTCCTTGCACCACTTCTTTTAGCCATTATTGTGACTTCTCAAGCTTCTAATTGTCACTCATTTCACTTCCAATTAAGCTTGATCAGTTTATCTACAAAAATAAAGAGATTTGGCAAGTAAAATAACAACAATAACAAATAATTCACTTATCAACATAAGGTGCAAATTAGTGACATAAAATGGACAATTTATACCAATTAATTTTACAAATTGACTCAAAACCAATATGAAACACATTAAAAAAGATCACAAATTTAGCCATTATCAGCCAATTTGATTGTTATTGCTTGGCTTGTAGGCTTCTCAATCATAAAATACTAGTGGGCGAGGCAAACTCTATGCATTATGTGCATATTTTAGGAAAAAATAAATAATGAAAAAATGTAGTAACAAATTAGTTACAGCAAAGGCACTACAACAAAAATGGCCTTTAGCGGCATTTAAAGGTGTCAGTATAGATAATCTAACCTGACACTTTATCTATCCTCACACCTAGGGCGAGTGTTGTCCCTTCCAATGTGGGGATAGCCTCAAATCTTTAGCAACATTCAAATGTGTCAGGAAAATCATGCTGCTATAGCATTCCCTCTGCCAACAAAAACTTTTTTTATGATAATCGAAAGTGTCAGTATAGCATTAGAACATCAGTAGCGAATCAGTAGGATATCCAATTTATGAAGGCATCTTGAGTTGTCTTAATATATGGCTTTAAGGACACGTAGCCATGTGAATTTACACTGCTTTGGACGACATGCCCATTTGTCATTAGTGTTTTTCGAAGCTAAGCTATGCTGACACTTTTAATTGCCAGGAGTTTTTTCCCTGTTTTTTTTATATGGCAAGCAACCTGCAATTAGTCCTCCCTGCTGTACATTCCATCAACCAGAATCCCAAGGGACTTGTAAAATTATCCCAAAGAGCAGAATGCATATAGCAATTTAAAAGAAGAAGTCGATACTCAAATATAATTCATTGAATTAAAAGTCGGTAACAAGTACAAACATAGCAAGTACTAAAATCCCAAACAAGTACTAAAACATTCTCATGTACACAAACTTGAAATACTCTCTTGTGCACAAACTAAAAGATTCTCATCCCTAACAAGTTGAAAGAACTAACAGTAGCTTCCAAACTTTCCAATGAAATGAGAGCTTTCAGTCATAACCACGAAGTCCCCATCAATCTTCAGCTGGTTCCACCTATGCACAAAGTTTGTGGGGAGATCATTAGATCATCATACTAACAAGAGCTTTCCAGAAAAGCCACAATGTATTTGCTAAAGATCAAATTAAATTGCCATGATTCCAGAGGCGAAGCCATTCATGATGAGACCTAAGAGCCACGATGTAAAGACATGAACCCCTTTTCCACTACTCTGGGTTAGGCCACGAGCCATGTCATTTTGTTTGATTCAAAGTTAGGAACCATTCTAAGGATTTAAATTTGTTCAAATTTTCTGTATTCCACGAAATAATCACTTCCAGGGGGAAATTTTGCAACCCACTCACACTTAAGATCAATCTGCTATCAATGAAAAACTAAACCTTGTATCCACTCAGTAACATAAAGTCAACTGCTAACAAAACTAGTTACATGCATTTCATATCGGCAATTACAGGACAGATCAATGCGTAAAGTTAAAAGCTTTCAGAATAAGTATTAGCAACTCAATGCCCATAAAGCCAATACATAAATGTGCAGCAGTAGCGGATCATGAAGCTTTAGTTGCATTTACTTCTTAAATATTAGCTAGAGAAAAGATCATAACGTTTCCCACCTAGAAGCTTTAATTTCATCTATTAGTTACCACCTCATACTTGCCAACAACCATAATCACACCACTCATCCTCTTATACCAACCACAAAGTCCAATAAACCCAATCTCCTGCCCCCTGACCCTCCTCTTCCCCACCCCCACCCAAAAAAAAAAAGAAAACTAAAAAAAGAAAGAACAGAACAAGAAATGGTTCTTGGAACATTTACAATTTTCACAACCCTTTCACAACAAACACATGTAAAGCACTAATGAACATCATCTGGAGGCCCAATTGAATCAAACAAAACTGACTACTAGTCTTCAATTTACTGTACAACCACTAACCACCGATATGATTACTACCAAAAATGCATCTACAAAGCAGAAGCAACCTCTTTAATTCATAAAACAGAGTACAAAATCAACCCATTTTAGTACTCAACTTCCATCCTTAAAATCCAGAAAAGGCCATGTAACATCCTTAATCTTCCTCACAAAGACTAAAGACCGTTCTTTGATCAGCTTATACCAAAACCCCACAAAATTAAAACACATATTTTTCAGTTTCAAGAAAAATCATGAGCCAAGATTTACCTTTAGAGAAAACTTAAAGCAACCCTTCCGGTACACAGACTGGAAAACTTAATGATGTATTGCTGTCCTATCCTTGACCAGGGCCTTTTAAATACTTAATGTAATTACCTAGTAGATCAAGAATTTAGTTTCTTTTTGGTGTTAATGTTTTCCACATGAATCAAGAGTTTGTTTTATCTTTTCTTGGCTTCCTCGTGAATCAGGGAATGTAGAAAATGGAAACATAAGAGAGATCACTCAATAAAAAATCTATACTAGGTTGTTTTCGTATTTATGGTGAAACCATATATTACCTAATAACTTTTCAGTACATCAAATTGCAATCATGGACAGCAAAATGTGCATTGCATCCGTTGCTTTCGCGAAAAATTTGAACTATACTAAAAGGAATGTCCTAAAATTTTTACCTCCAAAGGAGGGAAGTTCTGCATTAGTGCTCATAAGAAGCTGTGCTTTTGTTCCTGTGCAGAGTCTCCATTTCCTTTCTTTAAGGTAAAAGTGTTTTGAGAGGCATTCATTGCTAAAGTTTCTTGATACAAAGCCTGCAAAAATAGTTTCCCCAAATTTTAGCAAAGACAAAAGCGAGGCTAAATCAAATGCTTGTATGAGAAAGATAGTTTACCATTTATCATTGCCAGATATACTCTCATTGCCCTACTTCCTAGATTGCAATTCAACTTTCAAAGCCTTAAGAAGGTCTTGCATTTCAATTTGTTGGTTTTGCATTTCAGCTTGTCAGTTCTCTAGCCTTTGCATAAGTTGCTATTGAGTTTGGACTTGAATTTCCATCTTAGCTGAGCGCTTTTCAGCTTGTTCAGCATTTTTCTTGAATTTTCCAACCATGTCAGGTACGAATAACAACAATTCCTTAAAAAACAAGACAAATTATGTCCCATCACAGAAGATTCAAAAGAAAGCTCCAAAGTCTGAATTATAAGTTGTAAGTGTGATTATAATTTTAAGCTAGTCCTAAAATTATACATCTCAAACTACACAACATCAACTCACAAGTTTGAAAAAGAATAACCAAAGGAGATTTCAAGTCATGAACAACCCCTCCATATGATACATACCCAGCCTACTCAATCAGATTGAATTTGAGGGAAAAAAATAGGGTCAGATCAAGCACATAACATCCCATCTGTTCCAATTCTGCGTACCCATACAAAAGCTCTAATTAGCTTGCTGGATAAACTAAATCAATCCCAAAAACTAGTGGCAAAACACATCTAATTTAATGTTTTCTAAGTTTGTTGAGTAGGTTTGTCTAATGAGGGAAAGAAGCAGAAAGTATGGTCAACATTTTACACTACCAACGACAACAACCAAAATTTTCCAACCGCTGGTCAATTTTTGTTCAACTCTCCCCCTGCCAAGTCCAGCCGTAGTTGGGTTTTGTGCAAAACAGGGTTGGGAAGTAGCAAGTCCTTCCCAAACGGGCCAAGAGGCAGATGATGCAATTAATCTAGGGGATTCATGATGACAAGGCAAAAATTTTTAACAATTTTTCCCCTAAGTTAAAAATTAGGGCAATAAAATTTCTAGGGATGAAAAGATTAATCATGTAAATAACCATAAAATTACACCCTAAATGCAGATTCGACAAGAATGCAGGTAGAAATTTTCAACAAAAAAAAAAAAAGAAACAGGCTTAGGGCCAAAATATTTGCAAATTATTTTAGAGAGAAAAAGGAGAGGGAAAGAACTAACCTTTGCTGCAGACACTTGGAGAATTACTTGGTCTTCATGCCAGAGAGCCATGGTACTTCACTGGTCTTCAATCGTCAGAGAGATTGAGATTGCAGTAGTAAGGTAGAAGTAGAGGTGAGAGTGGGCGTCTGAGTGAAAGTGAGGTAGAGGTGATTTGTGAGAGAGTTCAACACTTAGAAAAGCTTTGTTTTGCTTCTACACGGTAAAAGACAATTAGACAAGAGTCCGCCACTTTTTTTGCCTTGAAGAAGAAAATTTTCACTAAGTCTTTTGGCCTCCAAAATGAAACTTTGGAGTTTCCGCCAAAATCAAACGCTATCGTTTTGTGTCTTTTTTTTTTTGTACATCTTACATTTTCTTAAATGTCATGATAGGTAGTCTAAAGGCACATTATTATTTTTATATTAGATAAAATAAAAAAAATTATAGTATATATTATTGAGTTGATAATAAGTGTCATGATAGGATTGCTATAATGACACAAACCAGAAAGTGTCCTCATAGGCATGTCAGGAAAAGCCATTTTTGTTGTAGTGAGGGATTAATTATGAGATTTTCTATTTTTTTATTGAAGTTGGTAGAAAGACTTGGGATAATATAGTAATAGAATATAAGTATGGTAGCAGTAGTTATCTAAACATGGAAGTGGTATAGCAATAGTAGTTACATAAATATGGGAGTATGGAGCATAAGGTGGTTGTATGTTATTAACTTATTATATCATGTAAGGGTAAATTAAAATAACAAATAATGACAGATTTTTTTTTAACACAAAACCCATTGCTCATATATATTAGATAACCCATTCCTTGGCCCTAGAAATTATATAACCCCTAATTTAATGTAAAACAAGTACAATGGGGTTTTTGACAAAAACATTGTGGTAGATTCTGTATACATCTTTTGGTTCTTGTACTATTTTGGAATTTTCTTTCATATAAAGCATCCCTTCAATGAACATGGATTAATTTAGGTGATCAAGGACAAATCAACGAATCACTAATCAACTAGTATTGTAACCTGTGCTATGCATGGATTTATGTCTAATAAAATAATAATAGTAGTAAATGAATTATTTATATTAGTTACTTGAAAAAAAGTTTAAAAAAATCAAATGAGTGCTATTTTAGTATCTAATTTATATTGTATTTATGTACCTTATCTAAAACCTTAAAGTATATTAAAAAATATGAACAAAGATTACAGAAATACCTAGAGAAATACTAAAAGCACACCAAGCATAACATTATTACCCCTCCCTCCCACATTCTCTCTTTTTTGTGTCATTTCCTCTCAACATTTTCCTACTTTTCATTATTCTCTTTCTCACCTTCTTAACCCAAACTTTTCACATCCCTCCAACTCTTCTTCCTCTCATGAACTCTACCTTCCTTTTACCTTCCCCTACTTTTATCAAATTGTACAATCTCTTACCTAATTTCGCAATCTATTTATCTCCTATTATACTACTATTTTCACCCATTTATGGTTGTAAATAGTGACCAAATTGTCAACTCATTTTTCAACAAATGAGTATGGGTATGCAATGTTATTAGTTTCAAATGAGTAACCCAATTAAATCCATTAATTAGTGGCTATTAAATGGATAGATTGGGATTACGTATTTAAAGTTACTTAAATTAGATGTAGATTCAAATTCGTTAGTAAGTAAATTTAAATCACTACCAATACAAAATTATGTTCTACCTTTTGCAAAGGCATATTTAACGTTCTTTTCCTATTCTTTAATTTTTATTTTTTAAAATTTTTGTTAAATTTCATCCTACTTCCTCCTTCCCTTCCTTCACAATTTTAATTAACTCATTGAGTGTTAATTGATTTCTTGTATTCACATCTAAATTATTTTGAGATTCTTATAGAGTGCAAAATTTGAAACTCACTACTATTGGTTCCTTTGTGTAATTTTTTTAGTTGAAAATCAATTTATTAATATAATGTGTTTTTATTTTTGTTGATTACAATGATATCTTATTTTGTTGCTCAAAGAATATGGGAAAAAAAATAAATAAACTTTGTAGTGGATTGTAAATGGGTAAGATAACCAAAATCATGTAAAACTATATCCATTTAACCTAAATAATTCACTCATTTTTGATAGTTTTATCGCAACCCATAACTACATATCCCTTGACCCTCTCCAACTCTATACTCCTATCTTTATACTTGTTTTACTATTTAGGTTCATTATCTCACTTTTGTGCTTCCCAACCTTGTACTCCTATCTTTCTATTCCTTTTATTATTTATGATTCGTTATCTCACTTTTCAAGTGTGTTTTTTTTAAATAAAAAGTTATAATTATAGTCGTCAAGGAAAAGTAATTGGGTATAATTTTTGTGAAATACTACTATTTTTTGTGATGACCACCCAAGATAATTATTTAAACAAATATTTGTTTAAAATTTTTGATAAAAACTCCAAAAAAACCATCTAAATGGCCCTTTTATTAATTTAAAATTCATAAAAAAATTTTGTTTTATGTGAACTTTTTGATATACATTTTACATGAAAAATTATCCAGATGAAGTTTTGCATATGTCAAAAATTATCTAGATAACGTTGTATGTTAGAATGTTTATTTCATTGGTTGGAATAATCATTTCATAGGACAAGTTTAAGGCTAAAAAAATTGATTTAGTTGTGATAGATTAAATGGTTATAATTGGATATGTTATCTGAACGTTTGACAAATCTATATATACTAGTGTGAATACCCGTGCTACGTACGGTGCTGACATTATTGAAAAAAATGAAAATAAAATGGTGAATAAAAAAAGGTTAAAAAATTGTACCAACACAATTAAAATGTATTATCTGTCTAACAATAGTTTAAAATATGATAGAATGTGTATATCATTCAAAAACTGCCTTTTTTTGGAAGATAGATCCTGAAAAAATAATAAAAATTTATATTAGAAAATGAATGATATATGAATAAAAATGAATGTAATTGAATGTTGTTAAAATGAAATACTTAAAAATATTATGCATTCGATTTGATAATCTTGCATGAAGGTGCGAACACTCTTCACACCAATAAATTTTTAGTACGAAAGCCAAAATTGGTGATTTAATTAATTCTGTTGAATTTTGTGGAGTGCGTACTATAAATGAAAATGCACAATCTTTGCATGAATTGATTCGTTGGTTGAACAACCTATCACTATTTTCCTGAGAATTAAGTACATACGAAATTCAAAATTAGTGTATTTTTTACCATAGTTTATAAATAGCATTATAAAAAATAAATATATATCAAGAAATTCTACCTTCCTTTGTAATTCTCTGAGATAAGAAGCATCACAACCAAATGCGAATCGTGCATGTCTGTCTTGTAGATTAAGATGCATGTTACCACTGGAATTTCTGATTTGTATGTTAACATTGTACTTGTTTGACAAATAAAATGTTATATACAATACAGAAAAATATATTGAAATTAAAAGTACATGAAATTAATTATCTAACAACAGTGTTGACCACGTCATTACAATGCAGACCAAAGTGACAAAGAATCAGATAATGACATTCTTTTTGTGATAAGAAACATTAACTATTTTGGCCTAAAGGTGCGGAAACTGTCATCATGACAATATCAAATACTGTACATAGTTATCGAACTCCAAGAACCCAAACTAAGTCGCAAACAATCTAAAGACGTAAATTTTCTAATGTAAGAAATTTCTCATATCAAATTCTATCATTTTTGTATCTGGAGGGAACTTGGTTCTATCAAAAGTCAAATACCAATGCTTGTGCCATAGGGAAAAAGATGACATAAAAACAGTGATGGACATCTATTGCTCTGACTATAAAATAAATTTTTATGTTTATTGTTGCGTAATAAGTTGTTATTGAATCATGAGAAAATGAGTCTAAAATGATGACCTATTACCTAACATTTCACTTCTATTTAAAGACGAAAAATAATAACAGCAATAATCGATCGAAAATATTACATTATTGGGAATACTATTTTAAAAAAAATGCAAATGTTTAAAGAATAAACAGTACTGGAATTTCTAATTTGATGCGAACGACGTTTTAATCGGTGTAGTTGGGATTTTATCCTTCGAATTTGATGTGAGATTTCTCTTTTGTCAACGCAAAGTTGCTGAAACTTTTCGAACTGCTATGTGGAATCGTTGCGGTGTACGTTTCATTTTTTAAACAAATGTTTCCTCCTTTGCAATCTTGTGAGTTTGAAATTTAGCTGTAGTTGAAATGCTTGTAGGCGGGCATGTTCCAAAGTAAAATTAGGTTAAGGGCTAAGATGGATACCATAAAAAAGTTGAAGGAGATAATAAGTTCTTGGGAAAAATGCAAGAAAGTTCTCTTAATTGGAGTGAGCACGCAAGAAAGTTGAATGAGGATGCTATGTTTTGGAGGACTTTTAATTGGAGCGGAATTCTTAAATTGAAGGACTCTTAATTGAATCGGAAAGTGGGGGAAATGTAGGGAAAACGTGAGCACGATTTTAGGATTTTAGGAGCGATTATAGGATTAGTTAAGAGATAAACATTTCTTAAATTGAAGGACTCTTAATTGGAGTGGGAAACGTGGGGAAAATGTGAGCATAATTATAGGATTTGTAGTATACTCAATAACTTGATAGTATACTCAAATCACCGATGAGGTAAAGTTTGTCTAAATAAGTTTTACAGTGTCCTAATTCCTTACAAAAAAAAAAATGCTAAATAGTCCTAATTGGCATTGCAAATTACGGCAACGTGCCAATGGCATCTAGTCCTAATTTTTTTTTGGGGTCAAAATGTAGTCCTAATTGGTTCTGCAGAAGTGTGGTAAATTTACTATAAACTCCTAATATTATCTTCCCTAATTTTTGTATACTTTTTAAAAAATTTAAACTTTTGTCAACAGTAGGCTGGTCACGCAAATAAAAAAAAAAAAGAACTGGTCACACATCTCATTCTTTGCCCTAAAGAACTCAATTTAGCAAATTTCTTAGAATAATGGTGAAAAAAATCATAACAATGGAGGAACCTGGGTTTGTTTCTTGTTTTTTTTTGGGATCTGAAACAGCCCTATTCATTTTTTAAAAAATAAATAAATTGGCCATCTTACATTCATTAAGAAAGGAAAAATTTTTTGGTCACTACACATGGATGCCCGGCCATCCTAAAGGGGGAAAAAAAACAATTGTTCCGCTCTTGCAATTTTTTTAAGGTTAAATATAGTAAGCCCCTTAACTTTACATTTAGTTGCACTTTACCCCCTTAACTTTACATTTAGTTGCACATTTGTGATTTTTTTGAAACGTGATTGTAATTTGCAAAGCTCATTTGTGGGGGTGGTAATTGGATTAGTTTAGTGATAAATATTTTTTAATTATAAAAATGTAAAATTGTATTAAAATAGCATATGAATGTGCATTTGTCTTTAATTAAGGAGTAAAAATGATTTAAAGTATAAATAACAAACTATAAACGGTTTATGAAGTAGATAGTAGGAAAGTTTTAAATTTTAAATTTGACTGGTGATAGGGTTGGTTATAACCCACTACTTTTTATGTATTAAAATAAATACAAAAATCTAGAAAAAAGAATGAGAAGTTTGGAAGCCATTGAGAGGAAAAAATTGACAGGTGTCGAGCCTGTCCAATAATAATTACCTACTCGAGAAAAATACAGATTTTGTATATAGCGGTGAGTAGGGTCGAATCCACAGGGATTGGGGATAACTTATTTCTTTTAGAGTCCGAAGTATGGGGGGTTTCTGGAGAATATGAAATAACTAATTAACTAACTAATAAAGCAACTAATAGAAATAAATAGAAAGTAATCAATAACCAATACGACTCTAACCAAAGGTACAACTTTTCAGATACGGTCCATTCAACTGATCATCGATGCAAAGATATTTCATCCATTTGTCACTAGGTTGGTTATAATTATCAACAAGCTCTGATAACCAATTCTTCCTTACCTTTTCGACAGTCAAGGTACGACCATTAACTGCTCCCCTAACCAGATAACAACCCTAGGTACGACCGTAGGAATTTAATTATCCAATTGCATTAGAACTAGAAGAACCCAACCCTAACCAATAAACACGCTAAGAGGGTTTATTTAAGCTAGATCTTGCGTTTCCCCATCATAAAGCCAATTATGGTGGTTGCCACGGGGTGTTAACTAAATGAACAATTACGGATTCTATTTAATTAACGTGGCAGTAGGCTATTAAATTAAATCAAATACCCGGCCGTTGATATTCAATTAATAAAATACCCATGAACAATTAATTCAGGAAACGCACGAATAGCAATTAATTGGAGGAAATAATGAAGATTCGGTTAGATCTCACAGATATTATGGACCGCGCCCTCGCGTCGACCTTTGGGTAGAGGAGAAAATTAGCCGCTCCTCATCGTGTCAATCCCGCATGATTTAATTGAATTCATTCAATTAATTTCCCAAGAATCAATTGCCCAGAAATTGGGGAGGATGAATTAATCGAAGAAACAATCAATGAAAAACCTGGCTCTGTCTTGTATTGGAGCCGCAATTACAAAGCAAAAGCCAACGGAGAATTGTCAAAGGCGAAAAGAGCGAATTCGGGAGTCAGAGTCGCATAAAAGCAAAAGCTACAGAAAAGGAGAAAGTCTCCAATGTCTGACCCAAAGCCGCAGAAGAAAACAAAAGAAAAACAAAAGCGTCTGACCAATCTTGCAAAAAGGTAAAACTAAGGCTAAAAGTAGTCTCTTGAATCTTGCTTTTTCCTTTCTTTATAGCCGCCGCAGGAGCTCTCCAGACGTCTGGCCCAATTCCTCCCAACAAAAGCTAGCCTTTTGGAGTTTTATCCCATGTTTCTCGCGGTTCACGTGGACCGCAGTCCGGCTTTCGGTTTCGTCCACCTTCTAAGACGTGGCCACGCCCTGAGACGAAAAGTCTTCTGGAAATTTAGCCCGCGAGATCATTTTTCATGCCTACCACCTACAATTCACACAAATATCGAATTTGAGTGAAATTCCAATTCTTAGTACCGTGAATAGCCAAAATTAGGACAAAATAACAGTGCAAAATACGCCAAATAACCGTTCTATCAAATCCCCCCACACCTAGACAATGCTTGCCCTCAAGCATTTCGGAGCTCAGAAGTACAACCAAGAGAGCAGAGGTCATGCAGTAGTCTATACTAACACAAGCATTTCAGATCCCTGACAATATCACCAAAATTAGACACACCGGACATGTTGTAACTCAAAGAAAATACATGAATACTAGGAACGCTCAAATCAACATCACAGAATGGCATTACCATAGGCTTGCAAATTTATCACATCTCCACCACTCAAAAGTGAACTAAATACACAAATCAAAGGGACTTTAATTGGGTTGTAATGGGGTTTAGGTAAAAGACGGGATAAGAAGGTAAAAATAGGGTGTAATGTGTCAAGAGAATGTCCAATATCCACTACATAACCACAATGCTTTACCGGGGCAATTTCTCAAGTATGGCGTTTTCATTTGCTGTTTTCATTGTGCAAGTGTCGAAAATCGTTCCTCTTTTTTTTTTTTTTTTTTTTTTTTTTTTTTTTGGAGAGGACGTCTAGCAAGGCGTGGGCACGCCCTGGAAGACAGAGTCTTCTGCTCACCAGCTTTTTGCCGATTTCTCCCTTTTTTTTTCTTCTTTTCTTTATTTTTTTTCTTGGCTTTTCTTTCGATCTCAGATGTACAGAAACAGCACCATACAACATCTTTTTGACAATACTTGCGCCCATAGATTTATTTGCCTTGCACAAGTAATGAATTTCAGACATCCCTTAATGACACAAGGTTGAACAAGAAAGTCTAAAAAGGTCATGGGTTATCAAACATGGCTAACAAGCAAAAGTAAAGGACAAAAGCTCAAGTTGGTTCACTATTGGGAAATAAGATGAAGGCATGGTTTGTAGAAAGTTAAAGAAGGTCAAATCCTAAATGCCCTTATCATTTCAAATGCATCCAATTCAACAAAATATGGTCTTGAAATGTATAAAATAGCAAGTTCTAGAATGTCAATACCATGTGCGATACCCACTCAATCAAACAAAAATAGAGCAAACAAGAATAATATGCTCAAGTAAGGCTCAAAAGCTCCCAAAAGTTTCAAGAATGGGTCAAGTCCAGCATATTCAACATTCAACACTATTGTCGAGGAGAAACAAAATGCATAGCTTGTATATACAACCACATACCCGTGCACCTTGATTGTGCAATCCATTATAGCAACATGCTCTAGCAGTTAACAAATGTAGGACTAGAGAAGTCAACTAACTACACCTTTTTTTCTTTTCTTTTTTCTTTCTTTTTTTTTTCATTTTCCTCATCTTTTTTTTGTGTTTCTCTTTTTTTTTTTTTGTTTTTTTAAAGCAAAGCAAAAGGAGATAATAATGGAAGCCATCCCCCCACACCTAATACCTACATTGCCCTCAATGTAGAAAAGATGAATGAAGTATAAGGAGAAAAGGAGAGAAACTTCCCTGACCACCGAGAAGGTGCAGCGAGACACTAAGACGAAGGAGGGTGAGATGGCTGGAATCCAATGTGAGCAAAGAAAACTGTCTGATGAGAGAGAGAGTCTCTAGCGGCGGTGGACAAGGGGGAATCCTGGGACTAAAACAAAACAAAGAAGATTGAAAAGTAGAAGCTGAGACAATGGAAATTGACAAGACCATACAAGACAAGAAAAGAGAAAAGTAGAAAGTGGGATTAGAGAGGGTCCTGGTCAATCTTTGACTTTCGTTGGCGCAAAGGCTGGAAGGCGTGGGCACGCCTTGGAAGCTATAGTCTTCTGACCGTCAATTCCAAAACTTCACTGCTTAGGCGTGACCACCTAGTGTGGGCATGTCCAACTGCCAGTTTCCTGCCACAAAACAACAATCCACTAAATGACACTAACACTTAATAAAAATTCCAAAAATATAAGAAAACTAAAGCAAAAGAATCCTTGGGTTGCCTCCCAAGCAGCGCCTTTCTTTAATGTCTTTGGCTAGACATCGTCATGTTTATTCACGGAGGATAAAATCGTGTAGCTCGTTTCAGTGCTTCATCTTCTATGTAATCCTGATACCCCTCGTAAATAGAGTAATTCTTGAGTCCACGAGCTACGGTCTTCCATGGATTAGTAGATGGCGGCAAACAAACAAGTGATGACACTAAATCTTCAGTCACTCCTCCATCACGAGCACTTATTGGTTCGAGATATTTTGCCATCGCAACCCTTAACTTATTCCTGTCATGAAATTTAAAATCTTCTGGTATAATAAAATCAATTTCACCAACAGGAATTGAAGAATAAGAGTTAGAAAAATATTGATTAAGGAATGGAGGAGATGTCACCGCATTTGGAGATTGTTCACTAGATTCATTCATTTGAACAATTTGATATTGGGGTCTCATGTCTTGCACTTCAACTTTCTTTTCAACTGCATCTTTAGATCCTTCTTCATGAGACTCTTGCAGTTTCATGTCATTTGTCAGGATAATTATACCCCCATCTTCTTCATGGTCGATAATAGTCACTGAGGGCAATTCTTCACAAAATGGAGAAATCAATTTGCTCATTGTAGATGCCAATTCACGCCTTCCATCTTCCATCTCTTTAATCAACCTTTGTGTCTCCTGTTGAAATTGACGTGTCTCCTGTTGAAATTGACGTGTCTCCTGTTGAATTTGATGTGTCTCCTGTTGAATTTGATATGTGTTAGTAGCTATTAATTCAACTATTTCTTCAAGAGACATACCTGACATGGATGACGGCCCTTGAGACTCTAGCTGTTGAAAATCTATTGGCCTTTGTTCATAATTAAAAGTGGAATCATCCCACCATCCTTGCTCATACCCGTTTGAATAAGGGTCATGCCACGTTTGATACTGAGGTGAAAAATCTCCAAAAGTATCGATTGGAGTACTTCGACCATCTTGAAATGCAGGGCATATGTCGGGTGAAAAATTCGAAGTAAAATAAGCTCCACAATTTGCAACAGCCCATTGATCATTAGAAAAAGTATGAGTCTCATAACCCCTTGTAAAATTAAAATCCAGTCTATCACCAAAATACGGAATGTTAGCAGCCATAAAATATATACAAAAAAAATAAGAGAAAAATAAAAAAAATGAACTAAAAAAGAAACAAATTAATCAGGCACCAGTCCCCGGCAACGGCGCCAAAAATTGACAGGTGTCGAGCCTGTACAATAATAATTACCTACTCGAGAAAAAATACAGATTTCGTATATAGCGGTGAGTAGGGTCGAATCCACAGGGATTGGGGATAACTTATTTCTTTTAGAGTCCGAAGTATGGGGGGTTTCTGGAAAATATGAAATAACTAATTAACTAACTAATAAAGCAACTAATAGAAATAAATAGAAAGTAATCAATAACCAATACGACTCTAACCAAAGGTACAACTTTTCAGATACGGTCCATTCAACTGATCATCGATGCAAAGATATTTCATCCATTTGTCACTAGGTTGGTTATAATTATCAACAAGCTCTGATAACCAATTCTTCCTTACCTTTTCGACAGTCAAGGTACGACCATTAACTGCTCCCCTAACCAGATAACAACCCTAGGTACGACCGTAGGAATTTAATTATCCAATTGCATTAGAGCTAGAAGAACCCAACCCTAACCAATAAACACGCTAAGAGGGTTTATTTAAGCTAGATCTTGCGTTTCCCCATCATAAAGCCAATTATGGTGGTTGCCACGGGGTGTTAACTAAATGAACAATTACGGATTCTATTTAATTAACGTGGCAGTAGGCTATTAAATTAAATCAAATACCCGGCCGTTGATATTCAATTAATAAAATACCCATGAACAATTAATTCAGGAAACGCACGAATAGCAATTAATTGGAGGAAATAATGAAGATTCGGTTAGATCTCACAGATATTATGGACCGCGCCCTCGCGTCGACCTTTGGGTAGAGGAGAAAATTAGCCGCTCCTCATCGTGTCAATCCCGCATGATTTAATTGAATTCATTCAATTAATTTCCCAAGAATCAATTGCCCAGAAATTGGGGAGGATGAATTAATCGAAGAAACAATCAATGAAAAACCTGGCTCTGTCTTGTATTGGAGCCGCAATTACAAAGCAAAAGCCAACGGAGAATTGTCAAAGGCGAAAAGAGCGAATTCGGGAGTCAGAGTCGCATAAAAGCAAAAGCTACAGAAAAGGAGAAAGTCTCCAATGTCTGACCCAAAGCCGCAGAAGAAAACAAAAGAAAAACAAAAGCGTCTGACCAATCTTGCAAAAAGGTAAAACTAAGGCTAAAGTAGTCTCTTGAATCTTGCTTTTTCCTTTCTTTATAGCCGCCGCAGGAGCTCTCCAGACGTCTGGCCCAATTCCTCCCAACAAAAGCTAGCCTTTTGGAGTTTTTATCCCATGTTTCTCGCGGTTCACGTGGACCGCAGTCCGGCTTTCGGTTTCGTCCACCTTCTAAGACGTGGCCACGCCCTGAGACGAAAAGTCTTCTGGAAATTTACCTTGCGAGATCATTTTTCATGCCTACCACCTACAATTCACTCAAATATCGAATATGAGTGAAATTCCAATTCTTAGTACCGTGAATAGCCAAAATTAGGACAAAACAACAGTGCAAAATACGCCAAATAACCGTTCTATCAGAGGCTCTCTCCTAAAAACCCACTCTGCAATACATATAGATATAGATAGATACTTAGAAGAAAAGTGCTAAAAATATTGCCATGTAAATGATTAAAAAATAGGACTAATCACATTGTTTCTCAAATTTGACAATTTGATCTTTATTAATCAAGGAGTAAAATGGGTTAAAGTGATGAAGTTGTAATGAGGTGAATAATTTTAATACGGGACTAATCAAATTATCCAAATTTATTTGCTTTAATTATGGAAGGAAAAAGGGGTTAAAGTCGAAAATCAAATTATAAATGATTTATTAAACACTCATAAGTGTGAAAGTTTTAAATTTTAAGTTTGAATTGACATAGGATCAGTTGTAAATCACTATTTAAAACTTTTTAATTGAGTTTATGAATTAAAATAAATGAAAAAATCAAGAAAAAAATATGTAAGATTTGGAAGCCATCTAGAGGACCTCCATTGAAACTTCCCCTACAATCTATATCTATATGTATTCAGGAAGGGATTTTTAGCAGAAACCCTCTCAATGCCTTCTAAACTTATCATACTTTTTTCTAGATTTTTGTATTTATTGTAATACATAAAAAAGTAGTGGGTTATAACCCACCTTATCACCAATCAATATTCCCACTATCTCACTCCCACTATCCCACTATCTTAACTCATCCTACAATCACTTCTACAAATTCTCTCCCGTTTCCCACTCCAATTAAGAGTCCATTCCAACTATCTCTTAATGACCCATTTTTTTTTAATTCAAAATTGTGTCTTCACATAACACAGGAAAATACCTGAAAGCTATCCCATCCTGGTACCAGAACTCCGGTGCTCTTCTTAGTACGCATCATACTTCTTTTCTTGAACCTTCGGCAGACGTCACGAAGCCGGCGGTGACTACCTTTCAATAAGTGACCCTGCTCATTTAGCTATTGATTAGTATTATTGTGTTTTTTCACCTTCGCCCCACTTATCTGCTGTCCCAAATTCAAGTTGTCCTATTATTTAATATATTAAAATTTTTCACTCAAAATTTGTAGGGAACCCATCTAAAGTTTCCTCACCATGGAATTTGCCTGCCTACAAGCATTTCAACAACAACTAGATTTCAAACTCGCAAGATTGCAAAGGAGGAAATATTTGCTTAGAAAAAGAAACATACGCCGCAACGATTCCACACACCAGTTGGAAAAGTTTCAACAAGTTTGCGCTGACGAAAGAAAAATCTAAAATCAAATCCGAAGAACAAAATCCAGGCTACACTGATTAAAACGTCGTTCGCATCAAATTAAAAATTCCGGTACCGTGTTTTCTTTAAATATTATTCCCCATATTGTATTCTTTTTATTTTCGATTTTTTCCAATAATATAATATGTCTATAATTTTTTTTCAACCCTTTACTGATCGACTTAATTAACTTATCGAGTCAATTCCCTCACCCTCTCTCTCAGTTTCTTATTTGTTTTGGGTTCTCTATTGATTTTGTAAATGTATTGATTTTGTTTCTTTTGTGAGCAGTAGTGGAAGATATTATGTGCAGAGACTCTAGCAGAAATCAACCTTCTTGCGGCCGGCTTAATTTTCCAGGTCGGTCCCCTCTGCCTTTTAAGTATGTTGTGCTTTTGCTTTACTTTTTGTCATGAATGATATTGCATTGATTTTCTGATCATCCATTTTTTCTGAAAATTTTTTACAAAATCCTATGAACGGTTGTTTGTTTATTGTTACACTGTAAAGCAAAGATAAAAAGGTAGTGCTTGCTTATATAATTGTGGATGGTATAGGTTCATGATTGAGGGTTCTACTATTTCTAACATAAATTGTATATTATAAAAATTTATTTGTTTGTATTACTGAAATTTTTTTAATTATTTTTTATTGCACATTTATCACATAAAATAGGTGTTACGATAGTTATTTTCATAATTTTATTCCAAAAATGATCGTGCATGAAATAAAAAAAGATTTTTTGATAATTAAAAATGGTTTATAATTGGAGAAAAACAATTCAGATACTACTAATAACTAAGGCACTATACGCCCATTATTAAAATTCGATTAATTTTTAATTTCGTCAGAAATCCTTTTGGCAAAGTTGCATTCTAGCCTTTCTTTTCTTTATCAACAATGACAATTATAACTACGTGATTCATCTATCTAGCAACAACACAATTCAACTCATGGAATAAATAGTTCATTGCTTAAAGTACTTAAACGAAAGGTTAGAGCCAAGTCCTACTTAACACTTGCAAGTAATATATTACAATTAGAAAAAAGAAAATGATTCAAGAGGAGCAAAAAACTCACCAAGCCCCTGACATATGTGCAATCGTCAAGGCACTTTTGAGCATTTAAAACTGCATTCCTTAGTTCAGGTAACCACTTCTCTGTAATTGTTTTCATTTGATTACAATGCAATTCTATTAAATTCTATTGATTCTATTTCTATATTAATTATTGTATTTTTTTGGTTAACAGTTCTCATACAATGTATCACTATTTACACATAAAATAAATACATAAACTATTGATTTTTAATTTAATATATATTTTATTTCTAGATCAAAGAAATGAAAAATCTAACTGTCTTCAAGATCGCCAGGCATCCACATCACCAATGATTTTGCGTGATCATGGTAAATATACAGCTTCTTATATCGTCATACTCATCTTACATACACACTTTTTGGCTGCACTATCTTGCTAAATCAACTATAGATACAATACAATACAATTGTATTACAATTGTTCGATTACAATACAATTGTATTACATTCTATTGATGCTATTTATAGACAACTTAGCAATTTTATAGATTAGCAATTTATTTTATTTTATAGATTACCAATTACTACATGTACCAAAATATATTTATATAGGGATTACTTCATTAACTATGGGTGCTAATAACAATTCAATTGGTGCGTATTTTTCATTTGATTACAACACAATTGTATTAAATTCTATTGATGCTATTCTATATTAACTATTGTATTTTTTTGTTAACAATTCTCATACAATGATAAAAAAAATTCTCATACAACCGAAAAAAGACGGTTCTTAAATGATATATACATTCTATTATATTTCAAACTATTGTTAAATAGATGTTATATTTTAATTTTATTGGTAAAATTTTTTCACCTTTATTTGTTCACCATTTTATTTTTTTTCCAATAATGTCAGTATCGTGCATAGCACGGGTATTCCCACTAGTACATATAGATAGAGATATAGATTGTCTAAAAAGATCAAATTACGACAAAATCTCCTAATTTATTGCAAATTAAACTCCAAAACCTTCCCCAACTAAGAAAAGCCCCAAGCATACACATCGTGGACAAGACATGTCACTTGTGATAAAATTTCCTCAAGTAGTGGCATCATTTAACTGAGCGAATATTCTTTATTCTGCATTTTTTCCACTTTTTATGACTTTTGTTAATAATTATTCACAATGAAGTGCATAATATTTTTGCAGTTCTAAGCTACAATGGTATTTTTTTTAAAATTTTGGGTAAACTATGAAGAGTTGCAAGATCGTATGCACAATATCCTCGAACAAGAACAAATACTCGAACTCCAATTGCATCCCAGCATACTACACGGGGTCTTCCATTCCCAAGGTCTCAGCAGAAGAACAAACCCGAAATGCCAAATAGGAAAATTACAATAAGGCAAGTAGAAGAATGAAAACCAATGAAAGTGAATAAAGACTTTTAATCGTAATACATAATTGCGTGCTCTTATGTGGCATTATTGCATTTGCGACTATTCTTACAATTGCGACAAATTTTGGACAACCAATTTGACCTAGACAACCAATAAATGAATTTAATGACTGATGGATATTAAATTGGGGTTCTTGGATATTACATTAATGAACTTGGTTTTGAAGATTTATCAAGCTTTGTTGGTGGTAATTAATTTTGGGCCCTTCCAAACTTGGAAAGTATCAGGCCCAAATCGCATTACCAGTTTTGAATCTGTAGCATTTCAATTGACGAAGATAAATGGGCTAGGAATTGCAAAAGTGCCAATGTTATGTCTTAGTTCACCATGTGGGCTAAATTTTCGGTCCATCTTTAGTACCGACAAAGTTGAGCCTACATCTCGTGGAGTGACCCAGACCCAATTCAAATTGTACACCAAAAGCACCCACCCAGGGAAGCTTTTTTTGAAAAAAAAAATTGCGATGGTTTCAAGGGAGACTTCAAGCAAGGGTAGAGGGAAGAGAGAGGACTTTGAGTAGGAATCTTGTATCATTTGGCTAATCTTCTTATCAGTTAAGTTGTTGAAAAATAGAGAAGTCTCTCCCATTAAACCCATTCATGCAAGAAACTAATTAACACAAAGGTTTATTTATTGCTTTTTATATTTGGTACACTTTTAATTATCTAGAATTTGTAATTTTTCAAAATTTCCCTTTCTATATGCAAAGTTTAAAATTTCCTTAATCCTAAAAAGATATGGGTCCAGACAAGGTATGCATGGATTTTTATCTTGTATAGAAAAGTATTACGAAACAAATAGAAGTTAGTAATAAGCTATTAGTTTAAAGTTCTCCAGATTTAGGGTACGTTTGATAAAACTGAACCTTGAAATCTAAAATCTGAAATTTGAATCCATTAAATTATTGAATGGTTAAATATTAAATTTAATACAGTTGAGTGCATATCACATTCAATGATAACTGAATAGCTTATCACTTAATTGTGGGAGCAAATTTTACCTAGAAAATTAATTCAGATATTCAATTTTTCGTTATCAAACGGTATGAATATATTAAGATTTGAATCCAATTAATTTAAGGGTGCGATTGATAAAACTGAAATTTGAAATCTGCAGTCTGAATCCATTAAATTATTCAATTGTTCAGTATTAAATCTAATACATTTGAGTATATATCACATTTAGTGATAAGTGAATAACTTATTACTTATTTTTTGAAACAAGTTTTGCCTAAGAAATTCAGCACCACTTAATTATTTTAGATGTTCAATTTTTGGTTATTAAATACATCTGAACATGTTAAGATCTGAATCCCTTAAATTTAAGTGCTGAGATGGTTATTAAACAGGGCCTTAGTTTAGTTAGTAGGAATATTAATTAGTTTTTTTTAACGGGTGCCCTATGTATACTAGTTAATACACCTGCATTCCATTCAACCTAATATATATATACACACACTAACAATTACTATTTTCTCTTGCACTTTTACACTTTCCCTAATTGATTCCATTATATTTATATATTTTGTGACGCCCCCACTTCTCCCAAGGGCGAATCCAAGGGTATCGGCGGAACGCCTGCCCAGTTCTCACCAGGACTCGAGACAAATCGATTCAAGCTTAACAATATATAACAATTTATATTAGTCTAATAAGGAAAAGTCGCTTCCATAATCAAATATCCAAATCTTGCACCACGAGTTCAGAATACATCAGTTACCCAATTCTTACATCAGGATCCAAAAGATACATCAATTCCCAAATATATACAACATCCAAAAGTTGTCTAGACAAATACATCCAATATGCCAAATCAAAAGTGCATCAAGTTTCAAAATACAACAATTATAAGTCGACTAAACAATTATAACCAAGGTACTAATCAAAAGAGTAATCTAGTCGGCTTTTCTCCAAAATCTTTCCATCCGATCCTGTTAAGGAAAACAAATCTAACGGGGTGAGCGAATGCTCGTGAGGCCAAGAAACACACATGCAAGCACGTATTCCAAATAGCAACAACAAATACACAGTAAGTAAAGCTATAAAGTTCGAATAATTCACATTTCCAGTAAGAAAAGTAGACAGAAACAATTCAAGGATACTGTAGCTCTCAGGAGCTAAATTCCACATAGTCGAGCCATGGTCTTGATCAAATTTCATGTTAACACTCCGTCAACCACATAAGTATCAAATCCTGTAGATACACCACTTTCTTCGAATCCCCTCACCGTTACACCCCCTTACCGGACCGACTCATCAAAGTTTTGATAATACTCGAGTATATCATGGCAATACTGCGCGAGTAATGCCGAACAAGATCTCTCCAATAGATCATGCTCTACGAATATCTCATGGTTTGCTAAGCTTACCGACCAAGCCCATGCTGGCTCGATTCGCAAAGTAACCAATGAGTTTGGGCGTCCCCCGAATACGAATATAAGTCGATGAGCAACGCTCAAATCGACGATTCCGACCAGGAATCACAAATACGAATCATATATACGAATCATATCCACATTACTACATACAAGTCGAATATGAATTCACATAGCAAAATTCGAATATAATTTCATTTGAAAGAGAACGAGTGCGGTAAAGTACACACTCGTATCTAAATTTCCAAATTCAAATAACGGATAAGAAGCAGTAAACACTTAGCAACAAATTCATGCACTTGACACTCACCGAGTGATTCAAGTAGCAAGTTCAAATGATGGTTTAGACGTCTCCCGTGAGATCCTCTGGAAGGTCCTCTTGAGCGCCTGAGCATTTAATAATAAACTATCACTTATAAACCCCAATTAATAAGGAAGATTGCACTCTTGTACAATTTAAGAAAATTTCACGAGAATGAGCCTTAATTATTCGTAAATTGAGGCTCAAAAGTGGAGTTTTAAAACACAAGCAAAATTTGATTTACATCCTTAAAATCGAGTGTAAAACGATCAAGTGATATTAAAAGGGAAAAGAGAGTTTGAAAAACTCCATTTCCTTTAAGTTAGAAATTTTCAGATTTGTTATACTTACTTTGAAAAATCGTATCTCATTCTTTACACGTCCGAAATTGGAAAATTTGGTACCGTTGGAAACTACTTCCAAAGTACTAAAAGTTTCTAGAATACACTTTTCCATGATTCCAAATGGAAGGTATCCAAAATTTGGCTCAAAGTTGCTGTTCTGGGGCATTGAAGACAGGTTTAGGTTGGTTTTTGGCCAATTTTGAAAATTCAGAAAAATTCACTTGATCCGAACTAACCTCTGAAATTTGGAACTCTATTAGAGTTGCAATCCAAGTTTAAAACAAAATAAACGGAACAAGATTCGGAGTTTTGAGCACCAAGATATGGTAGCTCAAAGTTACTAAAATTTCCTTGTTAATCAAGGATTTTCCAAACTCAAATCATGAACTTTGGAAGTTTAGTTGTGCAGCGAAACGGAGTCGGAATGGCACCAAATTTAGTAGTATAATACTACCATATAGGGACTATTCCTCTGCCAATTTTATTAGAAAAATATGTACGGAAAGTTGGTTAATGAAACCACTAAAGTCCCAAGAAGTTCCTCGGCAAATCTGCCTTGGACTTCCGTTTTTCCGTTTTCAAAACATTTGGCCAATAAAACACCTCAAACACGGTTCATTCCAGTAGGTAATGTCTAAAATATGTCCAAGGTACATTTGATAGGTGATTTACACTAAGAAGCTTCGGATATCAAGTCCCAAATGCTTGTTAGTTTCAAATCTGTCCAAATGCATGGTATTCCTTCACAAGACCAGATTCGAATTTTGATCATAAATCACTCAATTCAACTCGGAATCGAGCATGGTTGGAGGAGTTGGAAAACACATTCATAAAGCTATAATTTCTCAGAAGAAACCATTTTTAAAATCCGTCCATAACTAGCTCACATTTGAGCATCAAGTTGTAGTTCATGTTCTGCCCTGTAGTGAACCAATGAAACAGGACAGAAATTTTTAAACGGATGGTTTAGCTCACTCGAGTGGAACCAGAACGTGTATTTTATACCAAATGAAAGCTGGGAATGTCTAGTTTCCAGTGCCGTAAACGGCACTCGATTTCGACATCGGAGCGATGAATTATAGCCGAAACAAGATGACTGTTTGGGTAGTAAGGGGAATCATTTTCCAGTTTCTAAACTTTGGAAATCACTTCATTTAACCAACCAAATCATGTTATTTTTCCATGAAGTTTTTTACACAATCAATATAATATGTAAACAACATAAACAAGCCATTAGTCAATGCACCATACTTAAGTTTCTATCAACAACCCAACATTAATCCACTAGTTTAAGCACTAAATAAACATTATTACCATCAAAACACCACAAATCAGTCCATATATCCAAGGTGGGAGTTCATAGATCCCACACAACCAATTTTTCATCACAAACAAGCTACCCATAAACATGCAAGGGTTTAAACGTGCATTACTACTTCCATGAAGCAAGATTTGGAGAGTTGATCGGGCTCACCTTCTTAGATGCACAAGGACAGAATTTTCGGTCCCCTCTTGGTCCAAGAAATTTGTGAAAACAGCCCCTTTTTCTTAGTTAGATACAAACTCCAAGGGTTAAGCTATGTGTAGTTCAATTTTTGTGTGATTTGGTGATGTTTTTGTGCAAGAAATGAAGAGGAAAAATTTGGAAGCTTGGAGTTGTTCTTCCTTCCTCCTTGGCCGTTGGAATGAGAGAGGGAAATGAGAGTGTAGAGAGTGTTGTAGCTTCTTGAGAAAGCTTGAGAATTTGTGGCCAAGATTTGTCCTAAAAGTCAACTCTCTCTCTCGCGCGCACGCGCGCGTATTGTGCTCGATTCCTCTCAAGTTTATTTCATTAGTGCACTAAACCTCTAATGCACTTCCAATCATATCATCGTTATTCACTCTTAGTAGTCCCAAAATAATGGTCTAAAGGCTCTTAATTAAATGCGCACGCGAAAACGCGTACTTCCGATTTATACGTGATAGAGTGAAATTTCTAAGAAATTCTTATAACGATAATATTACTAACTAATAATTGAGCACTTAAACATAAAAATACCTATTTTGAGACTAATGTATAAGTTTCCAATTTTCCAAACTTATTGTATTCTCGAATCAATTATTTACTCCAGATCGCGTATTCACTATTTTCACTTAACGAGCCTTCGGAAATTAAATTTTGAAACGAGCCACTCTAAAAATATAAGTAAGTCATAGATCAATATAATTAGATCTCAAGAGGTTAGAAAATAATATTTGAAGCAAATGGCCAAGTAAATAATTAAATGAGCTCGAAATAAAAATTTAATATAAGAAAATTTGTGAGTCCTCACATATTTTCTCTAATTAATTTTACATTTTTAAAAATCTAACATCTGAAATACATCTTAACGAATGTTCATAGGGCGCCCATTAGAGAGACCATATTATTTAAGTGATTGTGATTCTTGAGATCCTTGATTTGGGTTTCAAATTCTTCTCTTATGCCCTTTCCTTTGTAAGATTTGGAGTCTACATTTGAACCAAAAAAAGAACTATTAGCTTAATATTCTTTTGTTTGTTATTATTAGTTCTCCTCTATTACTAGTATTTAGTCTCCAAAAAGATCAAATATTGGAAAATACAATTTTTCCTTCATTGAAACGAATGAAGGTGAAATTACACCAATGAGGTATTAGTTTAATGGCTAAGGTTAATAACTCTGGTATTAGAGGTTCTAAATTTAAATCTCCATGTCCCTTCTTGCTTCTTAAGTCTTGCCCTTTACCTGCTGGAAATTTTTTTTTAAAAAAGGTGGAATTACGAATTTTCCTTCCTTTTGATTTGTTATTAACTTAGGAAGCGGAAGAAGAAGTCCAGCTGTCTAAGAGAAGAAGTCCAAATTTGTACCTCCTGCTTACCTACACCAGCCAAACAGTATGCCACACAGGCACCTCTTGCAAGGTTAATTCTTCAATTTCCAAAGAATCATTTGAGAAAATTTATCAATTTGTGATGCACAAAATGTTCAAATCCTCAGATATTTGGGATGAATACCGTTTCTTGTCATTCCTATTCAAAGAAGTAGATAATTCGACAAATATCTATTAACGCAAAAGAAAAATGGCAATTTTTTTTACGGCTTCCTGGAAAGGAAAAGGAGTGATGAAGAAAAAAAAAGAGAAGAACGACGTTCATTCTAGTATGGTTCAATCAGACAAGAATACATTCTGTGTAGTTAACCACAGCCTTTGTATTTGTCGTCGATCTTTATTAAAAATAAGAGAGATTTATAAGTCCAACTTGGGACCAACAACACATGATTCAAACGTTTTACAAATCCAACTTTTGTATTTTGTTTCACATCATCTGAAGTAGCATAACTGCTTTTATGACTCCAGGAATTTCTTGTAGAAAAGAGTTGAAAGCTTGGGATACCTCTTCAATCCATTTTTTTAGTCCACGAAGACTAGGCCAACCCTTTGTGTAAAACCTGAACCCCATTCCCATGTATACAAAAAATGACCATGAAAAGTATCCCTTGCCGTTGGCGCCAAGGCTGCAAGATGTTCAAGAATGAGATAATGTTCAGGAATGAGATTATAATAGACTTTCTTTTCCCTTATGTTCTCTTCCCTCCTATTTTCAAGTAAAGAAAAATGATGTGGAAAATATAAATGACTTATTACTCTAAATAGAATACTAAAGATTCTGAGGTCTCACACAGACTCATATGGTATCCCTTCTCTCTCTATCTCTCTCTGGGTTACGGGGAAGGGCAAATTCAACATATACCCTGTATGATTAACAGCTTTTAAAGATACGAATTGTCCACTTACATCCCTTGTGTTCTAACTTTAAAATCTACTTTATTTATACAGAGCAACCATTTCAGTGTTACTCATTCTTATCATTTCGTCAAACACCTATATAACCCTTATAACAAAAAATAATAATAAAAAGAATCTTTCAAGTCTCTCATGAATATATTACAAATAAAGGAGTAACCTTCCACAATATTTCAAGATACATTGTTTTATAACTAACACAAAATTTTCTTTCCTAATTAAAATCACGGAGAGAGGTTCCAAATTAAAGTTGCTAATCCTAAATAAAAGGTATAAAAAAGGGGGTTGGCCTATGAATATTGTTGATGTGGCATGTCCCACATCGGTAAGGGAGTTTCTCCCTTATCCCACATCGGAAGAAGCCTAAGGAAAGCCTCCCCTTATTCACCTATAAACATAGGGGGTTTGTGTTAGGATTAAGTGCACCACTCAAGAGAGCATTATATGGGCTATTAGTTTCTTGGGTCATATCCATTTGTAGTCAAATATTTTAGACTCTCTTATTTTGAGTTTAGAAATATTTCCTAAACCTTATGTGTGCCTTATTGGCCTAGGAACCACTTTTCTATAGCTTTTTTATATCTTTTTCATAATAGAAATATTGCTCCTCTCTCACCCGTAGACGTAGGTCAATTTGACCGAACAACGTAAATTTTGGTTTCTTTTATTTTGCTTTGTTATTTGTCTTTATTGGGTTGTCACAACCTTTTTATATGGTCGATTTTACCGTCTAATTATTATATGACTGGTGTTTACCGCCTAACCATTATATAGTCGGTTATACCACCTATTTTATTCTAATTTTAGTTTGTTTATTCCTGGACCAATCCTAATAAACTGGTATCAGAGTTGGTTGATATATTTTGTAACACAGGTTCATCTCGTGGGACCCGTTCATCCTTTGGGGCCCGCTCATCTCGTGGGGCCCGTTCATCCTGTGGAACTCCTTTATCCTGTGGGGCTCGTTCATCCTGTGAGGTCCGTTCATCTTGTGGGGTCCGTTTATCCGTGGGACCCGCTCATCTGTAGGGTCCGCTCATCCCGTGGGGTCCACTCACCCTGTGGGGGCTCGCTCACCAGACTTGCATATTTGTTTGATCAATTTTTTGAGACAAATTTCAGGTTACAGGTTTTGTGGCAATAATGACGATAACAAAGACGGTTGTCGAAAAATTCAACAGGAATGTCAAATTCGACATGTGGCAACTCAAGATTGAGGTCATTCTTGTTCAAGACGGAATTGATTTGGCAATACAGGGAATTGAAAACAAGCAAGAAGATGTAAAGGATGCGGATTTCGTCGATATGGATAAGAAGGCTAAATCAAGTATAATTTTGAATCTCTCCGATGAAGTTTTACGGGAGGTTGCAACGGAGACTTAGGCTAAGACTATGTGAGGTAAATTGAAAGCCTTGTATATGAAGAAGACAGTCGAGAATCGGCTATATCTGAAACAGAGTTTGTATATGGTTCAGATGTCTGAGGGTACATCTATACTCTCCCATCTTGATAAATTTGATTCCATTATTATGGATTTGGAGAATATAGATTCTAAAATTGATGATGAGAATCAGGCCCTATTACTTTTGTGTTCCTTTTCCCAGTCTTTTAAGCATTTTCGTGATACTATGATTTATGGAAAAGAAACAATTTCGTATCAAAAAATTAAATCTGCATTAAAATCTAAAGAGCAGATAGATAGGGATATTATTGAAAAAACTAATGGGAGTCAAACCGATGGCTTGTTTGTTCGGGGTAGATCTGAAAAGAGAAATATAGAAAGTAGAAGTAGATACAAATTCAGACATAAAAATGTGGTATGCAAGTATTGTAAAAAGAAGGGTCATGTTATCTCTGATTGCTTTAAATTGAAAAAAAAAAAACAAAAGGAGAAAAAGAGTGAGACCACTGAGGCTAGTCTTGTAGTTTATGAGAATGGTGGAACTATTTTCTGTGCAACAGAAAATAATTTTAGGTCTAACAATGAGTGGATTATAGATTCGAGTTGTTCATATCATATGTGTCCCAATAGGGACTGGTTCTCAACATATGAATCAACTGAAGGTGGAGTTGTCTTAATGGGTAACAACGATATTTGTAAAGTTGTTGGCAAAGGCACAATCCGGATTAAAATGTATGATGGTGTTGTGAGGACACTCACAAATGTTAGACATGTTCCAGATTTGAAGAAAAATCTCATCTCTTTGGACACTCTTGAGTCTATTGGGTGCAGCTATTCAGGTGGAGGTGAAATTCTCAAAATCACTCGAGGTGCTCTTGTTGTTATGAAGGCACACAGATCTGGTACTTTGTATATTTTACAGGGATCTACTGTTACAGGTGTTACTGCTGTTTCAACATCAGCTTTGTCCGATTCTGATTTCAATAAATTATGGCACATGAGATTGAGGCACATGAGCGAGAAAAGCTTATCTATTTTATGCAAACGAGGTCTTCTTGGTAGTCAAAACATTGGAAAGATGGGATTCTGTGAATATTACATTTTTGGAAAGCAGAAAAGAGTTAATTTTCAATTGCCGACAGTTCACAGGACAAAATGAACTTTGGACTACATTCATTCAGACCTTTGGGGGCCTTCTCGTGCTCCTTCTAAAGGAGGTGTCAGGTACATATTGACTTTCATTGATGATTATTCAAGAAAAGTTTGGGTATATTTTCTTAAGTATAAAAATGATGTTTTCTTAACTTTCAAGCAATGAAAAGTTTTGATTGATAAACAAAGAGGAAAACATATTAAGCGGTTGAGAACAGATAATGGCATGAAATTTTGTGAAGGTGAATTTGATAGATTCTGTAAAAATGAAGGAATTGTTCGACATCGCACTGTTAGAATGACGCCTCAACAAAATGGTGTGATCGAACGTATGAACAGAACGCTTTTGGAGAGAACGAGATGTATGATCTCCAATGCAGGGTTGACAAACGACTTTTGGGCAGAGACGATCAATATAGCCTGTTATATTGTCAACCGTTTTTCTTCTGCATCTCTTGATTTCAAAACTCCTGAGGAAGTTTGATTAGGTACTCCTGCTGATTACTCCATTTTAAAAGTTTTTGAGTGCCCAGCATACATACATGTGAATGACGAAAAATTGGAGCCTAGGGCTAAAAAGTGCATTTTTCTTGGGTATGCTTTTGGGGTGAAAGGATATAGATTATGGTGTCCTGATCCCAAATCTCCGAAATTTGTGATCAGTAGAGATGTTACTTTTGATGAATTGTGTATGTTATCTTCCAAGAATGAGTTTTCTAGTTCTTGTACTACTGATAGTACACAGAAGCAGGTGGAGTTTGATATTGGCAGTTCTGGTCCTTCTCAGACCAAATCTTCTATTCAGTAAGAGCCAGTAGATGTACCTGAATCTACTATTGAAGATAGTTCAGAAGAAGAGGAATATTCCATAAACCAGTGATAGACCAAGGAGGAATATTCGACCACTACAAAGATATTCAGATTTTGTTGGATATGCTTTGTCTGTTGCAGAAGAAACTGATACAGTTGGTGAGCCTTCCACCTATTCAGAAGTAGTTTCTTGTGATAATTCTACAAAGTGGTTGATTGAAATGAATGAAGAAATTGAATCTCTTCATCAGAATGAAACTTGGGTTCTTGTAAAGCCACCGTCAGATAAGAAAATAGTTGGTTGCAAGTGGATTTTCAAGAAAAAAGAAGATATTCCAGGGGTTAAAGATGCAAGGTATAAAGCATGATTGGTTGCAAAGGGTTATAGTCAGGTACAAGATGTTGATTTTAATGAAATATTTTCACCTGTTGTTAACATAACTCTATTCGTGTTTTACTTGCTTTAGTTGCCATGTATAATTTGGAGTTAGAACAACTCGACGTTAAGACAGCTTTCTTACATGGCGAACTTGAAGAACAAATTTATATGAAACAACCCCAGGATTTTGAGATTGAAGGTAAGGAAGACCATGTTTGCTTGTTGAAGAAATCCTTATATGGATTGAAACAGTTTTCAAGACAATGGTATAAAAGATTTGATTCCTTTATGTTGGGTCATGGTTATTCAAGGAGCATGTATAATAGTTGTGTTTACTTCCGGAAGTTAGATGATAATTTTTTTATCTATTTGTTGCTGTATGTTGATGACATTGCTATTGTTGTCAAGAATTTGTCAGAAATTCATAATTTGAAATTACAGCTAAGAAGTGAATTTGATATGAAAGATTTGGAAGCAACTAGGAAAATTCTTGGCATGGATATTAAGCGAGATCGAGGAGCAGGAAAATTGTTTTTGACCCAAGAAAATTATCTGAATAAAGTCCTGAAGCGTTTTGGCATGAAAGATGCAAAACCTGTAAGCACTCCTCTTGCTAGCCATTTTCGGCTATCTGCTGCTCAATTACCATAGTCAGATGAAGAGAAAGAATATATGGCACGAGTTCCTTATTCCAGTGCAGTCAGCAGTATTATGTATGCAATGATTTGTAGTCGTCTGGATATTTCACAAGCAGTCAGTGTTGTTAATAGATATATGTCTTGTCCAAATAAAGAACATTGGCAGGCTGTGAAGTGGATTTCAGATACTTGCAAGGGACTTCAAACGCTTGTTTGGAGTTTGGAAGAAATAAAACCACTCTGGTTAGTTTTGTAGATTCAGATTATGCCGGGGATCTTGATAGAAGAAGATCATTTTTAGGCTACGTATTCTGCATTGGGGGTTGTGCAGTCAGTTGGAAAGCTACTTTACAACCCGCTGTGGCTCTATCTACTATGGAGGCAGAATACATGGCAGTGACCGAGAAAATCAAAAAAGTCTTGTGGTTGAAGGGGTTATTTTGCGAGTTTAATCTACATCAAGGTGTTACTATTATTCACTGTGATAGTCACAGTGCCATACACTTGACTAAAGATCAGATGTATCATGAGAGGACGGAACATATTGATGTGAAGTATCACTTCATTCGAGATATCATTGCTGAAGGAAAAGTCCTTGTTCAAAAGATCAATACCAAGGAGAATCCTACTGACATGTTTACGAAGCCTCTTCCGATTTACAAATTCAAGCAGTGCTTGGATTTGGTTGGTATTCGTTGTTGGTGATTTAGGCCCATTTGGCCTTATGTGGAGAAGGTGGAGCAGTTTTATTATTATCGATATCGAGGACACGCCAAGGTGGAGATTTGTTGATGTGGCATGTCCCACATTGGTAAGGGAGTTTCTCCCTTATCCCACATCGGAAGAAGCCTAAGGAAAGCCTCCCCTTATTCACCTATAAATATAGGGGATTTGTGTTAGGATTAAGTGCACCACTCAAGAGAGTATTGTATGGGCTATTAGTTTCTTGGGTCATCTAACCCATATGTAGTCAAATATTTTAGATTCTCTTATTTTGAATTTAGAAATATTTCCTAAACCTTATGAGTACCTTATTGGCCTAGGAACCACTTTCCTACGACTGTTGTATATTTTCTTCATAATAGAAATATTGTTCCTCTCTCGCCTGTGGACGTAGGTCAATTTGACCGAACCACATAAATTGTGGTGTCTTTTATTTTGCTTTGTTATTTGTCTTTATTGGGTTGCCACAACCCTTTTATATGATCGGTTTTACCGCCTAATTATTATATGGTTGGTGTCTACCGCCTAACCATTATATGGTCAGTTATACCGTCTATTTTGTTCTAATTTTAATTTGTTTATTCTTGGACCAGCCCTAACAAACATGAACAGCAGTCATATGCCCCTATGGGCATCATGACTAGATGGCTAAATTTGAAATTTCACCTTAACATGCTAGTATTGTACAGATTGAGTTGGGTTAGTGATACATTGGTTTTGTTGCCTTATTATGTGGCTAAATTTGAAATTTCACCTTAACATGCCAGCATACTACACGGGGTCTTCCATTCCCAAGGTCTCAGCAGAAGAACAAACCCGAAAAGCCAAATAGGAAAATTACAAAATCCATGTAGAAGAATGAAAACCAATGAAAGTGAATAAAGACTTTTATTTCTTTCGTAATACATAA
Source organism: Coffea eugenioides (assembly GCF_003713205.1). Taxonomy (NCBI): domain Eukaryota; kingdom Viridiplantae; phylum Streptophyta; class Magnoliopsida; order Gentianales; family Rubiaceae; genus Coffea; species Coffea eugenioides. The sequence continues at coordinate 30,608,056 of NC_040036.1, read as the reverse complement.
TTGCGTGCTCTAATGTGGCACGTTATTGCATTTGCGACTATTCTTACAATTGCGACAAAATTTGGACAACCAATTTGACCTAGACAACGAATAAATGAATTTAAAGATTGATGGATTCTAATCTTTTATTTGACATCACTCCACAGAGCTAAAATCAACGTATGGTACATATAACTGTTCATAAATTCACTTAGGACTGGAGGAATTTCTTGAACCAAAGAGCTGAACTTTTGGGGTATCTCTTCAATCCATTTTTGAAGTCAACAAAGACCAAACCAAATCTCTCTGTGAAACCTGAATTCCATTCCCAATCGTCCATGAATGTCCAAGGAAAGAAGCCCTTCACGTTGACGCCATTGCTGCAAAAAAAAAAAAAAAGGATTGTAATTATCTTTAGAAAATGTAATCAGGAGTTTCTGATCTATGAGAAATGTTGACAAATAAAAGAGGTGGAGTTACCCAATGGCTTCTTTGACTGCCCTTAGATGGGCTTGATAGAAGCGTGCTCTTTGCAAATCCTTGACCCCTCCTTCAACTTTAGTTATATTAGTCTCACCAAATCCTGGTAATAAATGGGAATGTGAATTTTAATTTGTGAATTTCAAAATAGATCACGTGGATTTACCATCAAATTAAGTTCTTACCATTTTCTGTAATATAAATGGTTGGATTCCCGTACTTGTTCTTTGTATAGACAAGAACATCACGAAGACCTTGAGGATACACATAAAGTGGTACTCCTTCCTGAACATCGTAACATGAGTTGGTAAAATGAGATAATACTCGAATTACTGCCCAAAAATTGAAAGAATTAAAACAGTTCCCGGGGTTCTTCCAATTTCATCCAGTTCGAAACTGATTCACCAAGGAAGTTCCTCTTTCATATATACCAGATCAAAATAGGAAAAAGGAGCATAAGCAAGACATGATTTCTTTCATGAACACTGCTAATTAAAATTTTCAGATGGTTTTGTGGAAAAGATCAATTTGAATAGTTTTCCTTGGATTGGAATAGTCATAAATTGACATCTACAATTGCCAAATTGAATCATATTACGAAAAATTTTCTTATTATGAGAAACACACGGTCAAATTCTTGTTTTTTATCTGCATTATCTTCCCTTTTCACTCGTTTCGAATATTATGATTTCCAAAAGTGACAGAGGTTTTGAAGATATAACATACCGCCTCACCAATAGCTAGTCCATTCCTTTCCGCTGTGACAAATAGAAGTTTTGAAAGATTAACAAACGCAATAAAAATCAGTAAAAGTTAATTGTTAACAAAATTACACACTATAAATTAAATCGGGATTATATATATTGGAACTCACTTGTCAGATTAACTTGATTGTCAGTTGTATAGCTATTATTAGGACCATTACGGAAGTGGGCATTTGCTGCAAAATTTGAGGTATAATAATTCACTCCAAGGAAATCCAAGGAACCTTTCACCAACTGGGATTGCTCCCTCGTGAATCTTGGTAACCTTTTACCCACGAGACGACGCATGCTTTGTGGGTAATCCCCGAAAACTAAGGGGTCCAAAAACCTGCAAATACCACAACGTTTTTGTCATTTTGTTTTTAAAAAAAAATTTACAACTAAAAGAATATATTAAGGCGATATTTAAAAAAAAAAAAGAAGAAAACTATGTAAACTCACCATCCATACACGAAGTCGATTGCGCGTTGTGCAGCTTCGGTGTCGGCCTTACTATTGGAATAAGGCACGTACCAAGTTGGGTTCAACACAATTCCTACTTCACCATTTTGTGATGCCTATATATAGAGAATATGAACACAAATTTATGTGTTATATTGTCAGATTAATTTTGCTTAAGATTTAACAAAATAGGCAATAAAAAAATTGAAACTGTATGTTTCGTTGTTTTTAAAATGGATAACCGTGATGATCATAATTTTGGTCATGCTTTGTCTTATTGCAGTCTCTTTTTTTTTTTTTTTTTTCCTTGAGATATTGTTCATTGACAAATACATTTGGCTTAAGGACTTGATCCAAAATTTTCATGTCTTCTTCTTCACTTTCATACCTAGATGTCAAACGTATGATACATGTATTTTTTGAAATAATTCAATATAGACATTTTTATTATTTTTTTGAAACTTCTATACTCCAAAAGTCATTTTTAATAATATGCAAATCCCCCAGAATCATAATAACACTAATTGATTTATCAAAATGAATAAGATAGCTATGGGGTGGTCACCTTGTACTTCTCCCTATACAGGTTAGAAATTGCTGCATGGGAGAGGAGAATATTGTGGGCAACCAAGTAAGGCTCAGCTGCGGAGTTGCCCGCTGGGCAGTCGTTGTTCCTCCAAGCTGAGCACCGGCCGGGGGCTAAGATGCCGGAGTCATACCCAGCTACACAAAATGTCAATGGCTCATTAACAGTGGTCCAATGCTTGACTCTATCACCAAATTCCTTGAAACAAAGTTCTGCGAAATCTAGAAAATCATCCCTGTGGGAAAAAAAGGCAAAGAAATAAATACACTTTAATCAGTACCACTAATGGGATTTTATCAGTTTGACTAGTTTTCATAATTGAAGATCACTTACACAATGCGCGGGCTTAGAAATCCACCATACTCATCTTCCAAAGGTTGAGGAACATCCCAGTGGAAAATTGTTACAAATGGTGTTATACCTGTTTGCATGGGGCAAATTATCTATATTAGTTGATAATTTGAGAGGTGAGAATTGTCAACATTAGCAAGAGACGGTTTTCTTTTAATTAATAAAGATATATATTGTTGTGGAATGGAGATTTCTGACCGTTTGCTAGAAGCTCATCAATGAGGCTGTTGTAAAATGCAATGCCTGCCTTGTTCACACCTTTACTTAGCTTCCCATCTGAGAAAAAGTTGAATATAGTCGAATTAATGATTGTACTATAAAGTAATAAAAGTTTACCGATTAATTTGTAAAGCAAGCAATTACACGCAAAAGTTTTTGTTGGAAAAAGAAAAGGTCAAGGATTCTCACGAGGTATAACTCTTGACCATGAGATGGACATTCTGAAAGAATCCAACCCTAAGAATTTCATGAGTTTGATGTCCTCCTGCATGTGACCATGGTGTTTTCAACTTAAGTGCATGCTTTAAAAGTAGTAAACTAATTTTTTGACATTATTGTAAAATTATAATTAATGATGAAGAAAATGTATGCATATCATACCTTGTAACGATGATAGAAATCAACAGCCATGTCACCAGTGCTATGATCCGCTATTTTATCTGCAATGTAAAACAAGCACAATATGATGGTATAAAATCCACATAAGCTTATTTCCTTGTTCATATAAATTCCTATAATTATGTTGAGCGATTTCTTGTAATTAAAATGTCCTTGCAGTTTAAATATAGAATACAATTTCCTCAATTTTGTTTAATATCTCAAAATTTTACTTGGATATTGGTGGCTAAAGGTATCCCATATACTCGGTCCCCTTCCATCTTCGAATGCTGCTCCTTCATACTGCAAGTTGATGAACACATTAAAATTTCACCAACAATATATGAGAAATATGACAAATAAATTTCACTGGAGTTGTAGGCTTGTACCCAGTACCTGATAGGCAGCTGAAGCTGCTCCAAATATGAAATCTTGAGGGAAACTTTTGCGGTTGAAAGTTGAAATATTTTTGGGTGCTACCCCAAATGAAAGCCCACTCAAGGAAAAGAAAAGAGCCAAGAATAGGAGGACATGTAAACCAATGCCTCGAGAAGCCATGCTCATTGAATGTTATTGCCTTTCTTAGATTGATTAATTTGGAGAAATACAAGCTTGCTATGAATATATGTTTTGGTTTCGTGTTCGGGAGTGGCTGATTTGTAAGGTTTCCCCCCTGATCAGAAGCCTTTTTATAGTCTTCATTATGCACGTGTTACTTAAGCAAGTCAGGATGGACCCATATGACATTTGAACTTGTCAATTTCTGAGAAAAGAAATAAAAAGTTGCTGGTCGAATTGAATTACTGATTTTTCAACATTAGATATATGCTGACGCCCCCATACTTCCATGTAGTCCCAAAAGCAATTTCTTAAACGATTATTTAGAATTTTCACTTTAGGTTGACAAATTAATCACACGTGTTACTTATTGGAACCTAACCATTAGGAAAATATTACGAACCTTTGAAACTTAGTCAATCCTTTGAAAAAAATACCAAATATATCAACCCACATTTATCGGAGTTTCGTGTCACGTACCTTGGACTGCGTAGAAGAAACCACGCATGGATCGTTAATGGACGTGGCTAAAGAAATGGTACTTCTCCAGTAACTTTGGATAGATTGGATGATTGAAATGGTGAGTAAAGAGAGAAAAATTAGAGGGATCACTCAGATAATTTTATCATTTTGATGACTGAAAACAGTTGATCTAAACCATGATGTCACGAAAACCATGATGTCACTTCAATATTTCTTCTAGTTGTTTTTCTATTTGACATTTCCCCCTTTACGTTTCACATTACCTCCCTGTTTCCACAAATTCAATTGCTGCTCTCTTTCCTCTTACTTTTAATCACCGTATACAATAATTTCTTTTGCATTTTTTTTTGGGTTAAAGCAACTCACAAGGAAAAGTAATAGTCCAAGATAGTAAAGGGTTGAAAACAGCAAACCTTTCAAGCGTCTCTAAGCCGCAAAGCTTACTTTTGAATCCATGCAAACCATTCAAAGTTGTTCTAAATCATTGTTGACTAACGGCAATTTGATATTTACTGTTAATTATTATTTCATTTTCATTAGTTGTTCTAAATCTGTCTAAAATCATAAACTTTGGGGACTAAATTTGTTTTGATTGAAACAATAGGCTAAATATTGGGGGATCAAAACTGTAATTTTTCCATACAAAATAATCAACATAGGTTGCAAAAAATCTACGTCTGTTTAAAAAGTATGAAAATTTTCTTTTTATTTGTGTTGCCATTGAAAAATTGTTGTGCCTCTGCTACAGAAATGCAAGGTATTCAAGGGGGAAAGTTGGATTAGGTGGTAAATAGGGAGGGATTGTAAGTAGGAGATTTTGGATTCAAAATTTCTCATTTAAAAAAAAAACAGTAATGGTATTCAAGTTTGAGACCACTTTACAGATTATTCCAAATTTTGCCTAAGACATAATGTTTAAAGGCTTAGCTAGAGTGGCTTGAATCCATTGCTCTTAAACCATTTACTATTGGGATGATTATAGAAACCTCCCCTGAGGTTTTTTCAGTAGCACTCACCTCCCCTATGATTTACAAAATAGCATTGACCTCTCCTAGGAACTAATTGGGGCCTATTGTTGTCAAAAGAGTGTGTGAATTTACCTAGTTACCCCAATTATTTGTGGTTATCTGATGAACGAATTTTACAAAAGAATGAATGTTGCTTGTGAACAAATTGAGGGAGTAAATAAGCTAATTAATTACTAATTAAACAAATTGAGTAACTAATTAAACTACTTTAAGAGTCCTTGTTTCTGCAGAGTTGTACCATCTTTAACCATCATTTGTAGAGCTAACCATCGGCGCCAATGGAGGAGGAAGATGGCACCATGAATTGGCGCCAATTTGTGAATGACAGCTCTTGAGGTGACAAGGCTGTCTACCAGCTCCATAGCTAGTGTTGTGACTGATAAAACAAACCATTGAGGGAAGGAAACATGAGGGAAGAAGCTGGAGCTTTTGCTTAGTTAATGAGAGGCAAAGCATTTGTGAGAAAAGAAGCACAATAGGTGGTAAAAAGCAACCACAATCTGAGTATCTCATTCATAATATTTGCAAGAATCACAGCTGTACAAGTAAATTATCCTTGATGTTGTCACTTGAAGAGAGAAAATTTTCATGTTAGTTGTTGTATGATAGAAAGCCCAAAATGTGATTGCTCAGTGAATGGATGATGTATCATGATTTGAATATGTTAGTAATGATCAATGGCATATGAATGTGATGTTATTCCAGTTGTTAAAGACTTGCTGCTCTGTTCGTAGTTAGAAGTTTTTTGACCTTGACAGCTCTTGTATAAACATGTTGTATTGGTCATTGTCTGAGTTCATGACTGGTTTATGATACAAATATAGAACATTGCAGTAGAATTGTAAGCTGTTGTGATTTCCTCTTTGTTCAATAACAATCACTTTTGGAACTTAGGATGGCTCTCCTTCCTGCTTATGACATAACTGTCCATTATGAGGGGAAATAATTAAGAATTTCAAATGTCGATCCAATTGGTTACTGTTACATTAACTTGCTGTTTGATGTTACCGAGAAGGTATTCAGTTAAGTCCTTAGACATCTGAATAAGTTACTGCACATGAGGTGCCTAATTCCTAAGACAGGGGACATGTTTGATATTACTAATGATGATAGTTTTAATGAAATGTTCAAAATGCATAAGTTTGAAATGGTGATTAATGTGCATGTGCTAGGTATGGATGTTATTCCCAATGATCAAACTAATGTTGAGGTGGACAATGGTCAAAACACCTACATGAACTTAGGAAAAAAAAGAAATGATAAGGTAATTGTTGTTGAGATTGATGATTCTGAGGGTGAATATAATGACTCCAGCTCTGATTCAAGCTGGTTGCACAACATAGGGATGACATAGATGTTGATAATGTGTCTCTGGCAAGTAGTGAGAATATTGACATGTCCTTTTTTGGTTTTGATGAGAATGAGAAGGGTGATGTTGTTTCTGATTCTGAAAGTGAGGAAGAATGTGACCCCATTCAGCAAGCCTTGAAATAAAAAATGTGGACGTACAACCCAAAGACAGACATAGAGTTTAAGAAAGGTCAGTTGTTCACTAATGTTGATGCATTTAGAACAGTTTTAAAGGACTACGCAATTCAGAAAGTATTTCGCATTGTCAGGGTGAAGAATGAAAATAGTAGAGTGACTACTATTTATGGTGTTGAAGGATGTAAATGGAGAATTCTTGCATCATCAGTAGCAGATTCCATCACCTTTATGATTAAGTCTTACCAAGAGAAACACACGTGTGTGATGGATAGGAAGAACATAGAAGTTACAGCTGACTGGATTGCAAAAAAACAAGTACCAGTATTAATAATTCACCCTAACATGTCCACCAAAAGAGTAGAAGCAGAGATGATAAAATATGGTGTGCATCCAAGCAAATGACAGATTTTATAGAGCACTTGCAAAAGTAAGAAATTAGATTGAAGGCAATCATAGTGAATCCTACACCAAACTGCCAAAATATGCTGAAGTCCTTAGAAAATACAACTCACAAAGCTAGATTTTGGTGCTGGTTCTGTACCAATACATTATGATTTGCCTACTCTCCTAGTTGAGCCTAGATTTTTGAGAATATTTATTAGTTTCAATGCTCAAAGTTGAGCCTAGTTGAGCCTAGTTGGTGCTGGATTTCTTGAAGGCTGTAAACCTTTTTGTTGATTTTGATGGATGTTTTTGACAGGTTGTCGAGGCTGTGCAATAATAATTACATACTCAACAAAAATATAAATTTTATATATAGCGGTGAGTAGGGTCAAATCCACAGGAATTGGGAATAATTTATTTCTTTTAGAGCCCAAAGTATGGGGGATTTTATAAAAATATAAAAATAACAAATTAACTAAATACAAGCAACTTAAGAAAATAAACAGGAATTAATCAACAATAGATACGACTCTAGCCAAAGATGCAACTTTTCAGACACGGTCCTTTCAACTGATCATCGATGCAAAGATAATTCAATTACTTATTAATAGATTAGTGATAGTTGTCATACACGCGATAAACAGCCAACTCTTCCTTATTTTTTCGATAGCCAAGGTACGACCGTTAACTATTTCTCTAACCAAAAAAATAACCCTAAGTACGACCATAGGATTCAATTCCTTAATTGCATTAAAAATTAGAAAAGTCCAACCCTAATCAACAAACACGCTACGAGGGTTTATTTAAATTAGATCAAACGTTTCCCTAACATAGGACCAATCACGCTAGTCGCCACTGGTATTAACCAATCAAATAATTACGGATTTAACCAATTAATTTGGCAGTAGATTAGTAGGTTAATTCAAATGTCGAACCTTTGACATTCAAATAACAAAATAATCATAAGAAATTAAATCAGAAAACGCACGAATACCAATGAATAAAAGAAATAAGTAAAATAATTCGATCTCACAGATGTTTGGAATCGAATTTTCAAGTTGACTTTCGACTAGAAAATGAATTTAATTGCGCATAGCCAATTGAAACAATTCACACCATTTTTCCAAAGCCAGCCGCATTAGTGTTTGATAAGAGAAAAACTAGAGAAAAAAAAGATTGGCCAAAAGGCCAAGCGGCCATCGTACCTCCCTTTTTGCCGAAACTAATCAATCCCCTAAATAGACTAAGAGACGGCCAAATCATAGTTTCACAAGTATTCCTAGTAGTTGCAACTTCCTTCCTTCCTTCCTTCCTAATTTTCCTAAGAAAAAGATAATTCCTAAATTGATAAAAGATAATTTAAATAGTTTCCCAACTGTAATTGGAAATATGTTTCGTAAGTCTTCGACTTGAATTAGGAAACTGCCACGCGCGAATCTTGGCTTCTCTGGACCTGACAGCAATTCTTGGAAAATTACCCATTTTAACCACGTTTTGCTCCTTTTCCTACAATTAGCACCATTAATCAAATTTAAGTAGAATCCATCAATTAAAACAATATTTGGTAAAATGAAAGAGGAAAACAGAGATAAAATTAATGACAAAAATGCAACCTATCAATTTTTTGAAAGATCCTTTTGGTGGTGCATTTCTCACAGTAGTTGCTTTAGATGCTAACAGCAGAATTTTTCCTATTGCTTTTGCTGTGAGGCTTCTCTGGACTTGACAGCAATTCTTGAAAAATTACCCCTTTTAACCACGTTTTGCTCCTTTTCCTTCAACTAGTACCATTAACCAAATATAAGTAGAATCCATCAATTAAAACAATATTTGGTAAAATAAAAAAGAAAAATAATCATAAAATTAATGACAAAAATACAACCTATCAGTTTTTTGAAAGGTCCTTTTGGTGGTGTACTTCTCACAGTAGTTGCTTTAGATGCTAACAACGGCATTTTTCCTATTGCTTTTGCTGTGACTAAGTGTGAAAATAAAGAAATCTAGAGTTAGTTCTTCCATTACTTTGAGGATTTCTTTGGGCCATTTGAAGATAATGTCCCTTTAACCTTCATGAGTGACAGGCAAAAGGTATACTTGTTATGCAGTAGTTTTTTTCAGTCCTAATTCTGCTGCTCATCAGCATAACAATGTGATGTTTTTGGTTTTCATTTTAGGGCTTGAATCTTGCTTATGAGGAGATAGTGTCTGTTGCTAGTGAAAGGCATTACTGTAGTAATATCTGCAGCAATTTTAAAGCTCAGTTTCCTGGTATTTTACTCAGTAACCTGTTCTGGAGAGCAGCTAAAAACTATGATAGTGCAGGGCATAATGAAGCCATAGCCACTATAAATGAGCTAAACAAGGAAGTTTGGAGATATTTGGAGAAAATTCCCAAGACAAGTTGGTGTAGATATACCTTTGCTATTGGAATTAAGTGTGATCACGTCACAAATAACTGCACTGAGTCCTTTAATGCATGGGTAGGTGAACTAAGAGGGAAACCTATCTTGACACTTGTTGAGGGACTGAGGAAGAAGTTTATGAAGAAAATGCACAAGAGATATCAGAAGGGGTGCACACTAACCACTTCTGTCACCCCAAAGATGGTGGATAAATTGCCAAAAATAGGACAAACACCAAGACAATGTCAACTGACAATGACAAGTGAAGACATATTTGAAGTAAGGGATATGAACAGGTCAAACATGGTCAATTTACTTGCTAAAAACTGTGATTGTAGAGCTTTTCAAATTTTAGGTCTTCCTCGTAAACATGCTGCATTAGGAATTATTTACAAGAGACAGAAACTGGAGTCCTACTATAACCATTGGTTCTCAAGAGATATGTACTTAAAGACATGTGCAAGTATGATTCATCCAATTCCTGATGAGAAGATGTGGCCACCTATGCCAAATGTTAACCCTTCAACAGTATTGTCTCCTCTTTTGAGGAGAGCTCCAGGTAGACTAAAGGTGCACAGGAGAAGGGAACATGATGAAGGACATTTTGCACCTCAACCAAAAAGGCTGAGCAGATTCAAGTGTGAAAATTGTGGCTCCTTTGATCACAACAAGAGGTCATGCCAAAGAGCTCTTGTGCAAAAGAAGAAAGGCAGCAAAACTCCTAGCCAACAGGTCTTATATGTGCTCAACTTGCTATTGAAAATAATGTGATAAACAAATAAAATGCACTAATGTTAGCTTATTCCCTAACAGTTGAGCAGTAAAAGAGGCAAACTAGGAAGAGGGACTGCAAACACAGGCCTGTCAAGAGCAACTCTTTGGCTAAATTATTTTTTGGTCCTACATCACTCATTTGTAACATATAGAACCTTCTAATATATGATGTTTCTCTATGTTTATTGCTAGGATTATGTACAAGGTAATGTGCCTGGTGTGAATTCAAGCCAAGAAAGCAATCCTTCTCCTACAAGTCAACCTGGAACTGAAAATGTAGAGCTTCCTGTTCCGACCAAAGCAATTGCTTCAAAGCAAAGGTTCAATCAAATGAGTACATTTTATACATGTTTCAATATAATATTTCACAAACATTCACTTTCACTCTAATATTATACAAATGCAAAGAGGAAGGCCATTGTACAATACTGGAGCAACTACTAAAGGAAGTAGCAAGAGAACTTGCTCAAATGCAACTACTCGGGTCACTCAAACTCTTGAACCTCCTCCAATTCAGCAAATTGCTGCATCTCAAGCTGCCACAGCTACATCTTTCTCAATTAGTGCAGCTACAACACTGCAGTCAGGAAATGTCAACAGTAGCAATAGTGTTAACTACATCTTTCTCAATTAGCAGTAGTTTTAGCATGCGATTCTGATGTACTTGCTGTAGTTTCCTGCTTATCGGTTTTGCTGAGCCTTATTAGTTTGATGTTAATTAGCTACTTGAATACGAATGTTTTTGTAAATGACTATTGCTGATACAAATTTGGAGCTGATAGGCCTTTGCAATCCTCACCGTCTGTTTCAAGTCATTGCAGCAGATTGTGTTTTGAATATAATGGATTGCTCTGTCATGCTTTTGTAGTAATGGATTGTTCTGGTGCTCTTTTGTAGCATTGAATTGCTCTGTTGCACTTTTGTAGTAATGGATTAATCTTGTAATCAAGCTGCTTTTTGTATCTGGTTTGGAAGTATTGATAGATGAAGTGGAATTTGTGCTGATGATAGTAGATTCAAACTCAATTGGTTGCATTAAATTGTAAATTCGAAATGGTGTTGAGTACATGATGTTCCATTTTCATTCTCCTATGTCTTGCAACAGCAATTTGAACTGTAACTACATCTTATACCCCCCTTGTACATTTATTATGCTACATTATCCTATTGACTTCACAATATGGGTGAAAACATACACAGCAACAAGTATGAGATTGATAATGAAAAGTATGTTGATTGCTACATTTAGAGCTCTTGCCCTTGCCACTACAATTGGCATTCCCCTTTGCATTGCTGAGGAAGAAGGTAGCTGTTGTTGAGATTGTAACACTAGAGCTATGAATGTTCTTCTATTGCTAACCTTTTCTTCTTTGGGACCATCATACCATTGGAAGTACTTGCATTTTGCACAATATAAATATAACTTGTTGGGATTCTTTTCAGTCTCAGAAATCTTCAGTGTTGCCTTTCGATTGTAGGTGTAGTATTTGTTCCTTATTGTGAAGGATGCTGGGGAGTTCCATGATTCTCCCCTGTGGCTAGAAAAAGCCATGCACTTCACCTCCAACTACCAAACTAAAATCAAGGAAACCAGCTGTGTTACCCCCAAAACTAGCTACAGTAGTGGATTGCTAAACCAGACCTCATTTATAAGCTAGTGCAAGTTCAGACCTCATTTAGCCGTTTAACTAGCCATTGCTTTCACCTGGTGCTTAAGCTGTTGCAAGTGCATTGAAAATTGTAGTGCCAATTGTATTTGTTCCTTATTGTGAAGGATGCTGGGGAGTTCCATGATTCTCCCCTGTGGCTAGAAAAAGCCATGCACTTCACCTCCAACTACCAAACTAAAGTCAAGGAAACCAGCTGTGTTACCCCCAAAACTAGCTACAGTAGTGGATTGCTAAACCAGACCTCATTTATAAGCTAGTGCAAGTTCAGACCTCATTTAACCGTTTAACTAGCCATTACTTTCACCTGGTGCTTAAGCTGTTGCAAGTGCATTGGAAATGGTTTGCACTTATACCCCTTGAAGTTTATTGATCCTTAATAACTTTTGTCCTTCCTTTGTTAATACTACTAGGCAAGCAAGATGAAGGGCAAATCTGACACAAATTTCTTATCTTACTTTTTAAAACAATTTTTCAATGGGACTCTTTCTAACTTGGACCGAATCTGCAACAGATTTCTTAAGTTCAGGGGTGGTCAATGCAATTTTTTAAACTAGAGAGGAGGTGAGTGTTACTGTCAGAAACCTCAGGGGAGGTTTCTGCAATTTTCCCTTTACTAGTCTTGGACTATTACTTTTCCTTGTGAGTTGCTTTAACCCAAAAAAAATGCAAAAGAAATTATTGTATACGGTGATTAAAAGTAAGAGGAAAGAGAGCAGCAATTGAATTTGTGGAAACAGGGAGGTAATGTGAAACGTAAAGGGGGAAATGTCAAGTAGAAAAACAACTAGAAGAAATATTGAAGTGACATCATGGTTTTCTTTTCTTTTCTTTTCTTTTTTTAAGTGACATCATGGTTTTCTTTTCTTTTCTTTTCTTTTTTTAAGTGACATCATGGTTTAGATCAACTGTTTTCAGTCATCAAAATGATAAAATTATCTGAGTGATCCCTCTAATTTTTCTCTCTTTACTCACCATTTCAATCATCCAATCTATCCAAAGTTACTGGAGAAGTACATTTCTTTAGCCACGTCCATTAACGATCCATGCGTGGTTTCTTCTACGTAGTCTAAGGTACGTGACACGAAACTCCGATAAATGTGGGTTGATATATTTGGTATTTTTTTCAAAGGATTGACTAAGTTTCAAAGGTTCGTAATATTTTCCTAATGGTTAGGTTCCAATAAGTAACACGTGTGATTAATTTGTCAACCTAAAGTGAAAATTCTAAATAATCGTTTGAGAAATTGCTTTTGGGACTACATGGAAGTATGGGGGCGTCAGCATATATCTAATGTTGAAAAATCAGTAATTCAATTCGACCAGCAACTTTTTATTTCTTTTCACAGAAATTGACAAGTTCAAATGTCATATGGGTCCATCCTGACTTGCTTAAGTAACACGTGCATAATGAAGACTATAAAAAGGCTTCTGATCAGGGGGGAAACCTTACAAATCAGCCACTCCCGAACACGAAACCAAAACATATATTCATAGCAAGCTTGTATTTCTCCAAATTAATCAATCTAAGAAAGGCAATAACATTCAATGAGCATGGCTTCTCGAGGCATTGGTTTACATGTCCTCCTATTCTTGGCTCTTTTCTTTTCCTTGAGTGGGCTTTCATTTGGGGTAGCACCCAAAAATATTTCAACTTTCAACCGCAAAAGTTTCCCTCAAGATTTCATATTTGGAGCAGCTTCAGCTGCCTATCAGGTACTGGGTACAAGCCTACAACTCCAGTGAAATTTATTTGTCATATTTCTCATATATTGTTGGTGAAATTTTAATGTGTTCATCAACTTGCAGTATGAAGGAGCAGCATTCGAAGATGGAAGGGGACCGAGTATATGGGATACCTTTAGCCACCAATATCCAAGTAAAATTTTGAGATATTAAACAAAATTGAGGAAATTGTATTCTATATTTAAACTGCAAGGACATTTTAATTACAAGAAATCGCTCAACATAATTATAGGAATTTATATGAACAAGGAAATAAGCTTATGTGGATTTTATACCATCATATTGTGCTTGTTTTACATTGCAGATAAAATAGCGGATCATAGCACTGGTGACATGGCTGTTGATTTCTATCATCGTTACAAGGTATGATATGCATACATTTTCTTCATCATTAATTATAATTTTACAATAATGTCAAAAAATTAGTTTACTACTTTTAAAGCATGCACTTAAGTTGAAAACACCATGGTCACATGCAGGAGGACATCAAACTCATGAAATTCTTAGGGTTGGATTCTTTCAGAATGTCCATCTCATGGTCAAGAGTTATACCTCGTGAGAATCCTTGACCTTTTCTTTTTCCAACAAAAACTTTTGCGTGTAATTGCTTGCTTTACAAATTAATCGGTAAACTTTTATTACTTTATAGTACAATCATTAATTCGACTATATTCAACTTTTTCTCAGATGGGAAGCTAAGTAAAGGTGTGAACAAGGCAGGCATTGCATTTTACAACAGCCTCATTGATGAGCTTCTAGCAAACGGTCAGAAATCTCCATTCCACAACAATATATATCTTTATTAATTAAAAGAAAACCGTCTCTTGCTAATGTTGACAATTCTCACCTCTCAAATTATCAACTAATATAGATAATTTGCCCCATGCAAACAGGTATAACACCATTTGTAACAATTTTCCACTGGGATGTTCCTCAACCTTTGGAAGATGAGTATGGTGGATTTCTAAGCCCGCGCATTGTGTAAGTGATCTTCAATTATGAAAACTAGTCAAACTGATAAAATCCCATTAGTGGTACTGATTAAAGTGTATTTATTTCTTTGCCTTTTTTTCCCACAGGGATGATTTTCTAGATTTCGCAGAACTTTGTTTCAAGGAATTTGGTGATAGAGTCAAGCATTGGACCACTGCTAATGAGCCATTGACATTTTGTGTAGCTGGGTATGACTCCGGCATCTTAGCCCCCGGCCGGTGCTCAGCTTGGAGGAACAACGACTGCCCAGCGGGCAACTCCGCAGCTGAGCCTTACTTGGTTGCCCACAATATTCTCCTCTCCCATGCAGCAATTTCTAACCTGTATAGGGAGAAGTACAAGGTGACCACCCCATAGCTATCTTATTCATTTTGATAAATCAATTAGTGTTATTATGATTCTGGGGGATTTGCATATTATTAAAAATGACTTTTGGAGTATAGAAGTTTCAAAAAAATAATAAAAATGTCTATATTGAATTATTTCAAAAAATACATGTATCATACGTTTGACATCTAGGTATGAAAGTGAAGAAGAAGACATGAAAATTTTGGATCAAGTCCTTAAGCCAAATGTATTTGTCAATGAACAATATCTCAAGGAAAAAAAAAAAAAAAAAAGAGACTGCAATAAGACAAAGCATGACCAAAATTATGATCATCACGGTTATCCATTTTAAAAACAACGAAACATACAGTTTCAATTTTTTTATTGCCTATTTTGTTAAATCTTAAGCAAAATTAATCTGACAATATAACACATAAATTTGTGTTCATATTCTCTATATATAGGCATCACAAAATGGTGAAGTAGGAATTGTGTTGAACCCAACTTGGTACGTGCCTTATTCCAATAGTAAGGCCGACACCGAAGCTGCACAACGCGCAATCGACTTCGTGTATGGATGGTGAGTTTACATAGTTTTCTTCTTTTTTTTTTTTAAATATCGCCTTAATATATTCTTTTAGTTGTAAATTTTTTTTTAAAAACAAAATGACAAAAACGTTGTGGTATTTGCAGGTTTTTGGACCCCTTAGTTTTCGGGGATTACCCACAAAGCATGCGTCGTCTCGTGGGTAAAAGGTTACCAAGATTCACGAGGGAGCAATCCCAGTTGGTGAAAGGTTCCTTGGATTTCCTTGGAGTGAATTATTATACCTCAAATTTTGCAGCAAATGCCCACTTCCGTAATGGTCCTAATAATAGCTATACAACTGACAATCAAGTTAATCTGACAAGTGAGTTCCAATATATATAATCCCGATTTAATTTATAGTGTGTAATTTTGTTAACAATTAACTTTTACTGATTTTTATTGCGTTTGTTAATCTTTCAAAACTTCTATTTGTCACAGCGGAAAGGAATGGACTAGCTATTGGTGAGGCGGTATGTTATATCTTCAAAACCTCTGTCACTTTTGGAAATCATAATATTCGAAACGAGTGAAAAGGGAAGATAATGCAGATAAAAAACAAGAATTTGACCGTGTGTTTCTCATAATAAGAAAATTTTTCGTAATATGATTCAATTTGGCAATTGTAGATGTCAATTTATGACTATTCCAATCCAAGGAAAACTATTCAAATTGATCTTTTCCACAAAACCATCTGAAAATTTTAATTAGCAGTGTTCATGAAAGAAATCATGTCTTGCTTATGCTCCTTTTTCCTATTTTGATCTGGTATATATGAAAGAGGAACTTCCTTGGTGAATCAGTTTCGAACTGGATGAAATTGGAAGAACCCCGGGAACTGTTTTAATTCTTTCAATTTTTGGGCAGTAATTCGAGTATTATCTCATTTTACCAACTCATGTTACGATGTTCAGGAAGGAGTACCACTTTATGTGTATCCTCAAGGTCTTCGTGATGTTCTTGTCTATACAAAGAACAAGTACGGGAATCCAACCATTTATATTACAGAAAATGGTAAGAACTTAATTTGATGGTAAATCCACGTGATCTATTTTGAAATTCACAAATTAAAATTCACATTCCCATTTATTACCAGGATTTGGTGAGACTAATATAACTAAAGTTGAAGGAGGGGTCAAGGATTTGCAAAGAGCACGCTTCTATCAAGCCCATCTAAGGGCAGTCAAAGAAGCCATTGGGTAACTCCACCTCTTTTATTTGTCAACATTTCTCATAGATCAGAAACTCCTGATTACATTTTCTAAAGATAATTACAATCCTTTTTTTTTTTTTTTGCAGCAATGGCGTCAACGTGAAGGGCTTCTTTCCTTGGACATTCATGGACGATTGGGAATGGAATTCAGGTTTCACAGAGAGATTTGGTTTGGTCTTTGTTGACTTCAAAAATGGATTGAAGAGATACCCCAAAAGTTCAGCTCTTTGGTTCAAGAAATTCCTCCAGTCCTAAGTGAAGTTATGAACAGTTATATGTACCATACGTTGATTTTAGCTCTGTGGAGTGATGTCAAATAAAAGATTAGAATCCATCAATCTTTAAATTCATTTATTCGTTGTCTAGGTCAAATTGGTTGTCCAAATTTTGTCGCAATTGTAAGAATAGTCGCAAATGCAATAACGTGCCACATTAGAGCATGCAATTATGTATTACGAAAGAAATATAAAGTCTTTATTCACTTTCATTGGTTTTCATTCTTCAACTTGCCTTTTTGTAATTTTCCTATTTGGCTTTTCGGGTTTGTTCTTCTGCTGAGACCTTGGGAATGGAAGACCCCGTGTAGTATGCTGGCATGTTAAGGTGAATTTCCAAATTTAGCCACATAATAAGGCAACAAAACCAATGTACCACTAACCCAACTCAATTTGTACAATACTAGCATGTTAAGGTGAAATTTCAAATTTAGCCACCTAGTCATGATGCCCATAGGGGCACATGATTGCTGCTCATGTTTGTTAGAACTGGATCAGGAATAAACAAACTAAAATTAGAATAAAATAGGCAGTATAACCGACCATATAATGGTTAGGTGGTAGACACCAACCATATAATAATTAGGCGGTAAAACCGATCATATAAAAGGATTGTGACAACCCAATAAAGACAAATAACAAAGCAAAATAAAAAACACCAAAATTTACGTGATTCGGTCAAATTGACCTACGTCCACAGGCGAGGGAGGAGCAATATTTCTACTATGAAGAAGATATACAACAGCCGTAGGAAAGTGGTTCCTAGGCCAATAAGGCACTCACAAGGTTTAGGAAATATTTCTAAACTCAAAATAAGAGAGTCTAATATATTTGACTACAAATGGATTAGATGACCCAAAAAACTAATAGCTCATACAATACTCTCTTGAGTGATGCGCTTAATCCTAACACAAACCCCCTATATTTATAAGTGAATAAGGGGAGGCTTTCCTTAGGCTTCTTCCGATGTGGGATAAGAGAGAAACTCTCTTACCGATGTGGGACATGCCACATCAACAAATCTCCACCTTGGCGTGTCCTCAACATCGATAATAATAAAACAGCTCCACCTTCTCACATAAGCCCCAATAGACCTAAATCACCAACAACGAATATCAACCAAATCCAAGCACTGCTTGAATTTGTAAATCGGAAGAGGCTTCGTAAATATGTCAGCAGGGTTCTCCTTAGTATTGATCTTTTGAACAAGGACTTTTCCTTCAATAATGATATCTCGAATGAAGTAATACTTCACATCAATATGTTTCATCCTCTCATGATACATCTGATCTTTAGTGAAGTGTATGGCACTTTGACTATCACAGTGAATAATAGTAACACCTTGATGTAGATTAAACTCGCCAAATAACCCCTTCAACCACAAGGCTTCTTTGATTGCCTCGGTCACTGCCATGTATTCTGCCTCCGTAGTAAATAGAGCCACAACGGGTTGTAAAGTAGCTTTCTAACTGACTGCACAACCCCCAATGTAGAATATGTAGCCTGAAAGTGATCTTCTTCTGTCAAAATCCCCGGCGTAATCTGAATCTACAAAACTAACCAGAGTTTTATTTCTTCCAAACTCCAAACAAGCGTTTGAAGTCCCTTGCAAGTATCTGAAAATCCACTTCACAGCCTGCCAATATTCTTTACCTAGACAAGACATATATCTACTAACAACACTGGCTGTTTGTGAAATATTCGGACGACTACAAGCCATTGCATACATAATACTGCCGACTGCACTGGAGTAAGGAACTCATGCCATATATTCTTCCTCTTCATCTGACTGTGGTGATTGAGCAGCAGATAGCCGAAAATGGCTAGCAAGAGGAGTACTTACAGGCTTTGCATCTTTCATACCAAAACGCTGCAGGACTTTCTTCAGATAATTTTCTTGGGTCAAGAACAATTTTCCTGCTCCTCGATCTCGCTTAATATTCATGCCAAGAATTTTCTTAGTTGCTTCCAAATCTTTCATATCAAATTCACTTCTTAGCTGTAATTTCAAATTGTGAATTTCTGACAAATTCTTGGCAGCAATGAGCATGTCATCAACATACAGCAATAAATAGATAAAAGAATCATCATCTAATTTTCGGAAGTAAACACAACTATCATACATGATCCTTGAATAACTATGATCCAACATAAAGGAATCAAATCTTTTATACCATTGTCTTGGAGACTGTTTCAATCCATATAAGGATTTCTTCAACAAGCAAACATGGTCTTCCTTACCATCAATCTCAAAACCCTGGGGTTGTTTCATATAAATTTGTTTTTCAAGTTCGCCATGTAAGAAAGTTGTCTTAACGTCGAGCTGTTCTAACTCCAAATTATACATGGCAATTAAAGCAAACAAAACACGAATAGAGGTATGTTTAACAACATGTGAAAATATTTCATTAAAATCAACACCTTGTACCTAATTATAGTCCTTTGCAACCAATCGTATTTTATATCTTACATCTTCAACCCCTGGAATACCTTCTTTTTTCTTAAAAACTCACTTGCAACCAACTATTTTCTTATCTGACAGTGGCTTTACAAGAACCCAAGTTTCATTCTGACGAAAAGATTCAATTTCTTCATTCATCGCAATCAACCATTTTGCAGAATCATCACAAGAAACTGCTTCTGAATAGGTGGAAGGCTCACCAACTGCATCAGTTTCTTATGCAACAGATAAAGCACAACCAACAAAATCTGAATATCTTTTTGGTGGTCGAATATTCCTCCTTGGTCTATCACTGGCTATGGAATACTCATCTTCTTCTGAACTATCAACAGTAGATTCAGGTGCATCTACTGGCTTTTGCTGAATAGAAGATTTGGTCTGAGAAGAACCAGAACTGCCAATATCAAGTTTCACCTGCTTCTGTGTACTATCAGTAGTACAAGGACTAGAAGACTCTTTCTTGGAAGATAACATACACAATTTATCAAAAGTAACATCTCTACTGATCACAAATTTTGGAGATTTGGGATTAGGACACCATAATCTGTATCCTTTCACCCCAAAAACATATCCAAGAAAAATGTACTTTTTAGTCCTAAGCTCCAATTTTTCGTCATTCACATATATGTATGCTGGGCACCCAAAAACTTTTAAATTTGAGTAATCAGCAGGAGTACCTGATCAAACTTCCTCAGAAATTTTGAAATCAAGAGATACAGAAGGAGAACAGTTGACAATATAACAGGCCATATTGATCGCCTCTGCCCAAAAATCATTTGTCAACCATGCATTGGAGATCATATATCTCGCTCTCTCCAAAAGCGTTCTGTTCATACGTTCGGCCACACCATTTTGTTGAGGCGTCATTCTGATAGTGCGATGCCGAACAATTCCTTCATTTTTGCAGAATCTATCAAATTCACCTTCACAAAATTTCATGTCATTATCTGTTCTCAACCGCTTAATATGTTTTCCTGTTTGTTTCTCAATCAAAACATTTCATTGCTTGAAAGTTAAGAAAACATCATTTTTATACTTAAGAAAATATACCCAAACTTTTCTTGAATAATCATCAATGAAAGTCAACATGTACCTGGCACTTTCTTTAGAAGGAGCACGAGAAGGCCCCCAGAGGTCTGAATGAATGTAATCCAAAATTCCTTTTGTCCTGTGAACTGCCGGCAATTGGAAGCTAACTCTCTTCCGCTTTTCAAAAATGTAATATTCACAGAATCCTATCTTTCCAATACTTTGACTACCAAGAAGACCTCATTTGCATAAAATAGATAAGCCTTTCTCGCTCATGTGATCTCATGTGCCATAATTTGGTGAAATCAAAATCGGACAAAGTTGATATTGAAACAGCAGCAGCACCTGTAACAGTAGATCCCTGTAAAATATACAAAGTGCCAGATCTGTGTGCCTTCATAACAACAAGAGCACCTCGAGTGATTTTGAGAACTCCACCTCCACCTGAATACCTGTACCCAATAGATTCAAGAGTGCCCAAAGAGATGAGATTTTTCTTCAAATCTGGAACATGTCTAACATTTGTGAGTGTCCTCACAACACCATCGTACATTTTAATTCAGATTGTGCCTTTGCCAACAACTTTACAAACGTCGTTGTTACCCATTAAGACAACTTCACGTTCAGTTGATTTATATGTTGTAAACCAGTCCCTATTGGGACACATATGATATGAACAACCTGAATTTATAATCCACTCATTGTTAGAGCTAAAATTATTTCCATTGCACAGAAAATGGTTCCATCATTCTCATCAACTGCAATACTAGCCTCGGTGGTCTCACTCTTTTTCTCCTTTTGCTTTTCTTTAATTTTCAATTTAAAGCAATCAGAGATAACATGACCCTTCTTTTTACAATAGTTGCACACCACATTTTTATATTTGGATTTGGATCTACTTCTACTTTCTGTATTTCTCTTTTCAGATCTACCCTGAACAAACAAGCCATCGACTTGACTCCCACTAGTTTTTCCAATAATATCCCTATCTATCTGTTCTTTAGATTTTAATGCAGATTTAATTTTTTGATACGAAATTGTTTCTTTTCCATAAATTATAGTATCACGAAAATGTTTAAACGACTGGGAAAGGGAACACAAAAGTAATAGGGTCTGATCCTCATCATCAATTTTCGAATCTATATTCTCCAAATTCATAATAATGGAATCAAATTTATCAAGATGGAAGAATATAGATGTACCTTCAGACATCCAAACCATATACAAACTCTGCTTTAGATATAGCCGATTCTCGACTATTTTCTTCATATACAAGGCTTTCAATTTATCTCACATAGTTTTGGGCTAAGTCTCCATTGCTACCTCCTGTAAAACTTCATCGGAGAGATTCAAAATTATACTGGATCTAGCCTTCTTATCCATATCGGCGAAATCTGCATCCTTTACATCTTATTGCTTGTTTTCAATTCCCTGTATTGCCAAATCAATTCCGTCTTGAACAAGAATGGTTTTCATCTTGAGTTGCCACATGCCGAAGTTGACATTCCTGTCGAATTTTTCGACAACCGTCTTTGTTATCGTCATTGTTGTCACAAAATCTGTAACTTGAAACTTATCTCCAAAAACTGGTCAAGCAAATATATAAGTCTGGTAAGCGGGCCTCACAGGGTGAGTGGACCCCACGGGATGAGCAGGCCCTACGGATGAGGGGGCCCCACGGATAAACGGACCCCACAGGATGAATGGGCCCCACGGATAAACGAGCCCCATAGGATGAACAAGCCCCACAGGATGAACGAGCCCCACAAGATGAGCGGGCCCCAAAGGATGAACGGGCCCCAGGAAATGAACCTGTCTTATAAAATATATCAACCAACTCTGATACCAGTTTGTTAGGATTGGCCCAAGAATAAACAAACTAAAATTAGAACAAAATAGGCGGTATAACAGACCATATAATGGTTAGACGGTAGACACCAGCCATATAATAATTAGGCGGTAAAATCGATCATATCAAAGGGTTGTGGCAACCCAATAAAGACAAATAACAAAGCAAAATAAAAGACATCAAAATTTACGTTGTTCGGTCAAATTGACCCACTTCCATGGGCGAGAGAGGAGCAATATTTCTAATATGAAAAAGATATACAAAAGTCGTAGGAAAGTGGTTCATAGGCCAATAAGGCACACACAAAGTTTAGGAAATATTCCTAAATTCAAAATAAGAGAGTAAAATATTTGACTACTAGATGAACCTGTCTTACAAAATATATCAACCAACTCTGATACCAATTTGTTAGGACTGGTCCAAGAATAAACAAACTAAAATTAGAACAAAATAGACGGTATAACAGACCATATAATGGTTAGGCGGTAGACACCAGCCATATAATAATTAGGCGGTAAAATCGACCATATAAAAGGGTTGTGGCAACCCAATAAAGACAAATAACAAAGTAAAATAAAAGACACCAAAATTACGTTGTTCGGTCAAATTGACCTATGTCCATGGACGAGAGAGGAGCAATATTTCTAATATGAAAAAGATATACAAAAGTCGTAGGAAAATGGTTCCTAGGCCAATAAGGCACACACAAAGTTTAGGAAATATTCCTAAATTTAAAATAAGAGAGTCTAAAATATTTTACTACAAATGGGTTAGATGACCCAAGAAACTAATAGCTCATATAATACTCTCTTGAGTGGTGCATTTAATTCTAACACAAACCCCTTATATTTATAGGTGAATAAGGGGAGGCTTTCCTTAGGCTTCTTCCGATGTGGGATAAGGGAGAAACTCCCTTACCGATGTGGGACATGCCACATCAACAATATTCATAGGCCAACCTCCTTTTTTATACCTTTTATTTAGGATTAGCAACTTTAATTTGGAACCTCTCTTCGTGATTTTAATTAGGAAAGAAAATTTTGTGTTAGTTATAAAACAATGTATCTTGAAATATTGTGGAATGTTACTCCTTTATTTGCAATATATTCACGAGAGACTTGAAAGATTCTTTTTATTATTATTTTTTGTTATAAGGGTTATATAGGTGTTTGACGAAATGATAAGAATGAGTAACACTGAAATTGTTGCTCTGTATAAATGAAGTAGATTTTAAAGTTAGAGCACAAGGGATGTAAGTGGACAATTTGTATCTTTAAAAGCTGTTAATCATATAGGGTATATGTTGAATTTGCCCTTCCCCGCAACCCAGAGAGAGAGAGAGAGAGAAGGGATACCATATGAGCCCGTGTGAGACCTCAGAATCTTTAGTATTCTATTTAGAGTAATAAGTCATTTATATTTTCCACGTCATTTTTCTTTACTTGAAAATAGGAGGGAAGAGAACATAAGGGAAAAGAAAGTCTATTATAATCTCATTCCTGAACATTATCTCATTCTTGAACATCTTGCAGCCTTGGCGCCAACGTCAAGGGATACTTTCCATGGTCATTTTTGTATACATGGGAATGGGATTCAGGTTTTACGCAGAGGGTTGGTCTAGTCTTCGTGGACTACAAAAATGGACTGAAGAGGTATCCCAAGCTTTCAGCTCTTTTCTACAAGAAATTCCTGGAGTCCTAAAGCAGTTGTGCTACTTCAGATGATGTGAAACAAAATACAAAAGTTGGATTTGTAAAACGTTTGAATAATGTGTTGTTGGTCCCAAGTTGGACTTATAAATCTCTCTTATTTTTAATAAAGATCGATGACAAATACAAAGGCTGTGGTTAACTACACAGAATGTATTCTTGTCTGATTGAACCGTACTAGAATGAACATCGTTCTTCTCGTTTTTTTTTCTTCATCACTCTTTTCCTTTCCAGGAAGCCGTTAAAAAAAATTGCTATTTTTCTTTTGCGTTAATAGATATTTGTCGAATTATCTACTTCTTTGAATGGGAATGACAAGAAATGGTATTCATCCCAAATATCTGAGGATTTGAACACTTTGTGCATCACAAATTGATAAATTTTCTCAAATGATTCTTTGGAAATTGAAGAATTAACCTTGCAAAAGGTGCCTGTGTGGCATACTATTTGGCTAGTCTAGGTAAGTAGGTGGTACAAATTTGGACTTCTTCTCTTAGACGGCTGGACTTCTTATTCCGCTTCCCGAGTTAATAACAAATCAAAAGGAAGGAATTTGTAATTCTACCTTTTTAAAATTTTTTTTCCAGCAGGTAAGGGCAAGACTTAAGAAGCAAGAAGGGACATGGAGATTTAAATTTAGAACCTCTAATACCAGAGTTATTAACCTTAGCCATTAAACTAATACCTTATTGGTGTAATTTCACCTTCATTCGTTTCAATGAAGGAAAAATTGTATTTTCCAATATTTGATCTTTTTGGAGACTAAATACCAGTAATAGAGGAGAACTAATAATAACAAACAAAAGAATATTAAGCTAATAGTTCTTTTTTTGGTTCAAATGTAGACTCCAAATCTTACAAAGGAAAGGGCATAAGAGAAGAATTTGAAACCCAAATCAAGGATCTCAAGAATCACAATCACTTAAATAATACGGTCTCTCTAATGGGTGCCCTATGAACATTCGTTAAGATATATTTCAGATGTTAGATTTTAAAAAATGTAAGATTAATTAGAGAAAATATATAAATATAATGGAATCAATTAGGGAAAGTGTAAAAGTGCAAGAGAAAATAGTAATTGTTAGTGTGTGTATATATATATTAGGTTGAGTGGAATGCAGGTGTATTAACTAGTATACATAGGGCACCCGTTAAAAAAAACTAATTAATATTCCTACTAACTAAACTAAGGCCCTGTTTAATAACCATCTCAGCACTTAAATTTAATGGATTCAGATCTTAACATGTTCAGATGTATTTAATAACCAAAAATTGAACATCTAAAGTAATTAAATGGTGCTGAATTTTTTAGGCAAAACTTGTTTCAAAAAATAAGTAATAAGTTATTCATTTATCACTGAATGTGATATATACTCAAATGTATTAGATTTAATACTTAACAATTGAATAATTTAATGGATTCAGACTGCAGATTTCAGTTTTTAGATTTCAGTTTTATCAAACGCATTCTTAAATTACTTGGATTCAAATCTTAATATATTCATACCGTTTGATAACGAAAAATTGAATATCTGAATTAATTAAGTGGCACTTAATTTTCTAGGTAAAATTTGCTCCCACAATTAAGTGATAAGCTATTCACTTATTCTTGAATGTGATATGCACTCAAATGTATTAAATTTAATACTTAACCATTCAATAATTTAATGGATTCAAATTTCGGATTTTAGATTTCAAACTTCAGTTTTATCAAACGTACCCTAAATCTGGAGAACTTTAAACTAATAGCTTATTACTAACTTCTATTTGTTTCGTAATACTTTTCTATACAAGATAAAAATCCATGCATACCTTGTCTGAACCCATTTCTTTTTAGGATTAAGGAAATTTTAAACTTTGCATATAGAATGGGAAGTTTTGAAAAATTACAAATTCTAGATAATTAAAAGTGTACCAAATATAAAAAGCAATAAATAAACCTTTGTGTTAATTAGTTTCTTGCACGAATGGGTTTAATGGGAGAGACTTCTCTATTTTTCAACAACGTAACTGATAAGAAGATTAGCCAAATGATACAAGATTCCTACTCAAAGTCCTCGCTCTTCCCTCTACCCTTGCTTGAAGTCTCCCTTGAAACCATCGCAAATTTTTTTTTTCAAAAAAGGCTTCCTTGGGTGGGCGCTTTTGGTGTACAATTTGAATTGGGTCTGGGTCACTCCACGAGATGTGGGCTCAACTTTGTCGGTACCAAGATGGATTGAAAGTTTAGGCCCAGATGGTGAACTACGACATAACAGAGGCACTTTTGCAATTCCCAGCCCATTTATCTTCGTCAATTGAAATGCTACAGATTCAAAACTGGTAATGCGATTTGGGCCTGATACTTTCCAAGTTTGGAAGGGCCCAAAATTAATTACCACCAACAAAGCCTGATAAATCTTCAAAACCAAGTTCATTAATGTAATATCCAAGAACCCCAATTTAATATCCATCAGTCATTCAATTCATTTATTGGTTGTTTAGGTCAAATTGGTTGTCCAAAATTTGTGGCAATTGTAAGAATAGTCGCAAATGCAATAACGTGCCACATAAGAGCACGCAATTATGTATTACGAAAGAAATAAAAGTCTTTATTCACTTTCATTGGTTTTCATTCTTCTACTTGCCTTATTGTAATTTTCCTATTTGGCATTTCGGGTTTGTTCTTCTGTTGAGACCTTGGGAATGGAAGACCCCGTGTAGTATGCTGGGATGCAATTGGGGTTCGAGTATTTGTTCTTGTTCGAGGATATTGTGCATACGATCTCGCAACTCTTCATAGTTTACCCAAAATTTAAAAAAAAAATACCATTGTAGCTTAGAACTGCAAAAATATTATGCACTTCATTGTGAATAATTATTAACAAAAGTCATAAAAAGTGGAAAAAATGCAGAATAAAGAATATTCGCTCAGTTAAATGATGCCACTACTTGAGGAAATTTTATCACAAGTGACATGTCTTGTCCACGACGTGTATGCTTGGGGCTTTTCTTAGTTGGGGAAGGTTTTGGAGTTTAATTTGCAATAAATTAGGAGATTTTGTTGTAATTTGATCTTTTTAGACAATCTATATCTCTATCTATATGTATTGTAGGGGAAGTTTCAATGGAGGTCCTCTAGATGGCTTCCAAATCTTACATACTTTTTTCCTAAATTTTTCATTTATTTTAATTCATAAACTCAATTAAAAAGTTTTAAATAGTGATTTACAACTGATCCTATGTCAATTCAAACTTAAAATTTAAAACTTTCACACTTCAAATGAGTGTTTAATAAATCATTTATAATTTGATTTTCGACTTTAACCCCTTTTTCCTTCCATAATTAAAGCAAATAAATTTGGATAATTTGATTAGTCCCGTATTAAAATTATTCACCTCATTACAACTTTATCACTTTAACCCATTTTACTCCTTGATTAATAAAGATCAAATTGTCAAATTTGAGAAACAATGTGAATAGTCCTATTTTTTAATCATTTACATGGCAACATTCTTAGCACTTTTCTTCTAAGTATCTACATCTATATGTATTGCAGAGTGGGTTTTTAGGAGAGAGTCTCTCAATGGCTTCCAAACTTCTCATTCTTTTTTCTAGATTTTTGTATTTATTTTAATACATAAAAAGTAATGGGTTATAACCAACCCTATCACCAGTCAAATTTAAAATTTAAAACTTTCTCACTATCTACTTCATAAACCGTTTATAGTTTGTTATTTATACTTTAAATCCTTTTTATTTCTTAATTAAAGACAAATGCTCATTCATATGCTATTTTAATACAATTTTACATTTTTATAATTAAAAAATATTTATTACTAAACTAATCCTATAACCACCCCTACAAATGAGCTTTGCAAATTACAATCACGTTTCAAAAAAATCACAAATGTGCAACTAAATGTAAAGTTGAGGGGGTAAAGTACAACTAAATGTAAAGTTAAGGGGTTTACTATATTTAACCCTAAAAAAAATCGCAAGAACGGAACAATTGTTTTTTTTCCCCTTTAAGATGGCCGGACATCCATATGCAGTGACCAAAAAATTTTCCCTTTCTTAATTAACGTAAGATGGCCAATTTATTTATTTTTTAAAAATGAATAGGGCTGTTTCAGATCCCAAAAAAAAAAAAGAAACAAACCTAGGTTCCTCCATTGTTATGATTTTTTTCACCATTATTCTAAGAAATTTGCTAAATTGAGTTCTTTAGGGCAAAGAATGAGATGTGTGACCAGTGCCCTTTTTTTTTTATTTGCGTGACTATGTGAGGACCCGAAATTTTCTTATTTTTATTTTATTTTTCTGGCTTAATTAATTATTTACTCACCCGTTTTCTCTGAATATTTTATTCCAACCTCTTTATACTTAATTACATGGAACTATGACCTAAAAGTATTTTAAAAGTGCCTTGATTCGAAAATTTATTTCTGAAAGCTCGTTTAGAGTGAATAGTGGATGCGCGTTTAGAGATAATAATCGATTCAAGAATACAATAAACTTGAAAAATTGGAGACTTGTACATTAGTTTTGAAATAGGTATTTTTATATTTAAGTGTTCAATTATTAGTTAGTGATACTATCGTTATAAGAATTTATTGAAAATTTCACTCTATCGCGCATAAAACGGAAGTACGCGTTTTTGTGCGCGCAATTAATTGAGGGACTTTAGACCTTTTTTTAGACTATTAAGAGTGAATAATAATAATATGAATGGAAGTGCATTGGAGGTTTAGTGCACTAGTGAAACAAACCCGAGAGGAATCGGACACGAAACGGGCGCGAACGCGCACTATTGAAGGGTTGACTTTTGGAACATTTTTTGCCACACACTTAAGCTTCTTCAAGAAGTTTTTCCACCAGCCATTTCTCTCTCCTTTCTCACTCAAGACAGCCGACTCTCTCAAGCAAGAAGGAGCAAGAAACTTTCTTCTTCATTTCTCCCAATCCAACCATCCATTTCACTCCAAACTTGCAACTTAAACTCAAGACCACTTGGAGATTCACTTAGGGAAGGAGAAGAGCTTCATTTCCATGGTTTTTTGGAGCTTTCTTGTGGCAAAAAATTTGACCTTTAGCATCTAAGAAGGTATCACATGATCTAAGCCTTGAAACTTGTTATTTATGAGTTAGATTGAGTTTAGAAACTTGTAGCTTCTTATGGGTAACTTTGTTTGGTTATAAATCTTGTGAGTGGGCTCTATGAAATCCCACAATGGCTTGGTGGACTGATTTGATGATATATTATGTTGTTTATGTTGGATTGGTGTTTAATCTAGTGGATATAAGTTGTGTTGTTGAAGGAAAACTCAAAGGAGTGAGTTGAGCAAAAAGGAACAATTTTGCCCTTGCCATTGCCGTGACCCTTAGTGCATTTTTTTTGTGGTTCAAATGACTAGATTTTGATGTAAATGTGTAATATAGGTTGTGTAGAAAGTTTCATAAAAAAATTTCATGATTTGGTTGGCCAAATGATGTGTTTTCGGAAGTCAGCAAAAAACTGAAAATTTTCCCGTAACTACTCTGGTAGTATTTTTGTTTTGGCTATAACTTTTTGCTCCGACGTCGAAATCGAGTGCCGTTTGCAGCACTGGAAACTAGATATTCCCAGCTTTTTAACGGTATAAAATGCATGTCCTGGTTCCACCTGAGTAGTCCATACCAATCATTTGAACATGACTGTCCTGTTTCGCGTCTACACTGGGAGCTCTGTTTTGAGCTGCGAATTGATGCTCAAATATGAGCTAGTTGTGGATAGAATTTTAAAATGATTCCTTCTAAGAAATTGTAGCCTTATGAATGTAGTTTTAAATGCCACCATGTTCAATTCCGAGTTGAATTGAGTGAATTATGGCCAAATTACAGACCTGCATCATTGCTTGAAAACCCTCATTTTGGACTGATCAATGGCCTATCTTGTTTGGGACTTGTTATTTTGAAAATTTTGGTGTCAATCACTTACCAAATGTATATTAGATGTTTTTCAGACTTTTGTTTCATAAATGGACCAGATTTGAATCGTTTTCATTGGGCAAAATGTTTGAAAAGGAAGAAGAAAGCAAAAGACAGATTGGTCTTGGGATTTTCTTGAACTTTGGTAGTTTAGTTTACTACCTTCCCGTGTGAATTTTCAAATGAAATTTGGGAGAGAAGTAGTTCTCATATGGAAGTTGAATTGTACCAATTTTAGTGTCAATCTAAGACCATTTCGATATACAAATGATATCCCAAATTTGCTCTTCGAATCTGGAAAATTTTTCCTTTTCTCTTGGCTGAATGATCAAATCTGATTTGGGAAGTTATATTTTGAAAACCTTGATGTCAATTACTTCTAAATTGCTTATTGGATGTTTATGGAGCATTTAGTTTCAATATTTGAATTAATTGAAGTTGATTGTGTGGAACAAAGCTTTTAAAAAGGAAAATTGAAGTACAAGGCAGAATTGCCTTGGAAATTCTTGGAACTTTAGTGGCTTTGGTAACTGACTTTCCGAATGAATTTTTATATGAAATTTGACAGAGGAATAGCCCTTATAAGGTAGAGTAATACTACCAAATTTTGTGCCATTCCGAGTCTATTTCGATGTCCAACTGAAGTCCCAAAGTTCATATTTCAAATCTGGAAATTCTTGATCAATGAGGAATTTTTGGTCAACTTTGAACTACTATATCTTGGCGCTCAAAACTTCGATTCTTGTTCTGTTTATTTTTTTTTAAAACTTTGATTGTAACTCTAATTGAGGTCCAAATTTTGGAGGCTAGTTCGTATTGTGTGAATTTTGCCGAATTTTTAAAGTTTGCCAAAAATTAACCCGAATCTGTCTTGGGAGTCCAAGTCAGCCACTTTAAGCCAAAATTTGAGTGTCTTCCATTTTGAATTTTAGAAAAGTGTCTTCTAGGAACTTTTAGCACTTCGAAACTAGTTTCCAACGGTTCCAAGTTTTCCATTTTTGGATCTATTGATTGTAAGATATGATTTTTCTAAATTTGACACACAAAGCTAAATTTTGCCAATTTCTTAGAAAATGCAATTTCGGAACCTTGACTTCTTTTCTCGATATAGATTGAACGTTTTGAACTCGATTTCCTGGACGATGTTAGATTCTCTTCGAACTTTAAAACTCCACTCTTGAACCTCGAGTAGAGAGAATTGAAACTTTCTTTTAAGACTTTGATTTAATCTAATTGAGTGTGCATCCTTCTTGGTAAATGCATGATTTTAAGTAAAATTAATTATTACTTGCTCAGGCGCTCAAGGGAACCTTCAAGAGGAACTCGGAGCGGACGTCTAAATACTTGTTTGAGCACTTACTCATTTGTTTTGACTAGATGAGTGTTCCATATAGGAGTACGTGATTTGAATAGTTTTATGACATGTTTACTCCATGGTCATTATGTGTTTAACTGTTAAGTACTACTGATAATTGTTTCTATGGACTTTTCCACCATTTTGAGTCGAGTATGTCCTTTGTCGCACTCGTTCTCATTTAAGTAAAATGTACTTGAATTATTCAGTGCATATTTACGTTAGGTGTTTCAATGATTGATTATACTATGGCTGCATAAGTCGATTGGAGTGAATCTCCTCGACTCTTAAGTGATAAAAGTGGGGAACGGCCAATAGGCGGCCTACTAAAATGATAAATGTCTACCTATCAACTGTGAACTACTACCGTTTACAGATTATCGTTTACCGTTAACCGTGATTACTTACCGTTTACCGATTTATTTGATTACCTGCTTACTCGATTACTTGATTATCGTAAGTTACATGTTCATATGAAATTACCGCATATTGCTTATGTGTTTAAGTATTAAGTGTTAATGATAATTGCTCATATGAAATTGGCCACCGTTTTAAGGCGAGTGTGTACTTTATCTCACTCGACCTACTAAAATGATAAATTTTTACCGTACACCAATTTACTTGATTACTTGTGCATGTTGTAAGCTCTCAGCTGAACTGGGCCCTGCCCTTGGTTACTGACCTACTCGAACCAGGATTGGGCTCGGTCAGATAGGTTGGAACCCTGGGACACCGTTTCGGTATACTCGAATATTACCACTGGAGGGATAAGGTGATGGCCAGACAACCGAGGGGATCACTGGAGCTATAAGGTGAAGTTGACCGAAATGGTTCCACTGGAACACCGTATCCTTTAATGTGTGTTTATTTTTGCACACTAATAACTGTATCATGCTAATGTGCCAAGATGCAACCTTGAACCATGCTTGAGTTATACTCAAATTACTCGTACAATGATAACTATTTCATATTAATGTGTCAAATATGTAACCTGGAACCATACATGTGGTATGCTCAAATTCCTTGATTTATTAGAACTGCTAGAGTGTCCTGGAACCTCACTGGGTTGTGTAGCTCATTCCACGTTTTTGTTTTCCTTAACAGGGTTCGAGACCAAGGGTGCTCGTGTATTATTAGATGGTTGTAGTACATATTCTTTTGGAGTGTATCAAGCTTGAAAAAACTAACTAATTGTAAGCATGCAATACTTTGGAGTACTTTGAATATATATTGAAGTTATTCGCAGTATTTCGAGCTTTTGAATTGTGGATTATAGTGAGTCCTGGCAAGAGTTGGGCAAGCGTCCCGCGGATACCCTTTGGTTCGCCTTAGGAGAAGTGGGGGCGTCACAGACTAGCCTATTGTTGACAAAAGTTTAAAATTTTTAAAAAGTATACAAAAATTAGGGGAGATAATATTAGGAGTTTATGGTAAATTTACCACACTTCTGCAGAACCAATTAGGACTAGATTTTGACCCCCAAAAAAAATTAGACTAGATGCCACTGGCACGTTGCCGTAACTTGCAATGCCAATTAGGACTATTTAGCGCTTTTTTTGGCAAGGAATTAGGACACTGTAAATCTTATTTAGGCAAACTTTACCTCATTGGTGATTTGAGTATACTATCAAGTTATTGTGTATACTACAAATCCTATAATCATGCTCACATTTTTCCCACATTTCTCCCACGTTTCCCACTCCAATTAAGAGTCCTTCAATTTAAGAAATGTTTATCTCTTAACTAATCCTATAATCGCTCCTAAAATCCTAAAATCGTGCTCACGTTTTCCCTACATTTCCCCCACTTTCCGATTCAATTAAGAGTCCTTCAATTTAAGAATTCCGCTCCAATTAAAAGTCCTCCAAAACATAGCATCCTCATTCAACTTTCTTGCGTGCTCACTCCAATTAAGAGAACTTTCTTGCATTTTTCCCAAGAACTTATTATCTCCTTCAACTTTTTTATGGTATCCATCTTAGCCCTTAACCTAATTTTACTTTGGAACATGCCCGCCTACAAGCATTTCAACTACAGCTAAATTTCAAACTCACAAGATTGCAAAGGAGGAAACATTTGTTTAAAAAATGAAACGTACACCGCAACGATTCCACATAGCAGTTCGAAAAGTTTCAGCAACTTTGCGTTGACAAAAGAGAAATCTCACATCAAATTCGAAGGATAAAATCCCAACTACACCGATTAAAACGTCGTTCGCATCAAATTAGAAATTCCAGTACTGTTTATTCTTTAAACATTTGCATTTTTTTTAAAATAGTATTCCCAATAATGTAATATTTTCGATCGATTATTGCTGTTATTATTTTTCGTCTTTAAATAGAAGTGAAATGTTAGGTAATAGGTCATCATTTTAGACTCATTTTCTCATGATTCAATAACAACTTATTACGCAACAATAAACATAAAAATTTATTTTATAGTCAGAGCAATAGATGTCCATCACTGTTTTTATGTCATCTTTTTCCCTATGGCACAAGCATTGGTATTTGACTTTTGATAGAACCAAGTTCCCTCCAGATACAAAAATGATAGAATTTGATATGAGAAATTTCTTACATTAGAAAATTTACGTCTTTAGATTGTTTGCGACTTAGTTTGGGTTCTTGGAGTTCGATAACTATGTACAGTATTTGATATTGTCATGATGACAGTTTCCGCACCTTTAGGCCAAAATAGTTAATGTTTCTTATCACAAAAAGAATGTCATTATCTGATTCTTTGTCACTTTGGTCTGCATTGTAATGACGTGGTCAACACTGTTGTTAGATAATTAATTTCATGTACTTTTAATTTCAATATATTTTTCTGTATTGTATATAACATTTTATTTGTCAAACAAGTACAATGTTAACATACAAATCAGAAATTCCAGTGGTAACATGCATCTTAATCTACAAGACAGACATGCACGATTCGCATTTGGTTGTGATGCTTCTTATCTCAGAGAATTACAAAGGAAGGTAGAATTTCTTGATATATATTTATTTTTTATAATGCTATTTATAAACTATGGTAAAAAATACACTAATTTTGAATTTCGTATGTACTTAATTCTCAGGAAAATAGTGATAGGTTGTTCAACCAACGAATCAATTCATGCAAAGATTGTGCATTTTCATTTATAGTACGCACTCCACAAAATTCAACAGAATTAATTAAATCACCAATTTTGGCTTTCGTACTAAAAATTTATTGGTGTGAAGAGTGTTCGCACCTTCATGCAAGATTATCAAATCGAATGCATAATATTTTTAAGTATTTCATTTTAACAACATTCAATTACATTCATTTTTATTCATATATCATTCATTTTCTAATATAAATTTTTATTATTTTTTCAGGATCTATCTTCCAAAAAAAGGCAGTTTTTGAATGATATACACATTCTATCATATTTTAAACTATTGTTAGACAGATAATACATTTTAATTGTGTTGGTACAATTTTTTAACCTTTTTTTATTCACCATTTTATTTTCATTTTTTTCAATAATGTCAGCACCGTACGTAGCACGGGTATTCACACTAGTATATATAGATTTGTCAAACGTTCAGATAACATATCCAATTATAACCATTTAATCTATCACAACTAAATCAATTTTTTTAGCCTTAAACTTGTCCTATGAAATGATTATTCCAACCAATGAAATAAACATTCTAACATACAACGTTATCTAGATAATTTTTGACATATGCAAAACTTCATCTGGATAATTTTTCATGTAAAATGTATATCAAAAAGTTCACATAAAACAAAATTTTTTTATGAATTTTAAATTAATAAAAGGGCCATTTAGATGGTTTTTTTGGAGTTTTTATCAAAAATTTTAAACAAATATTTGTTTAAATAATTATCTTGGGTGGTCATCACAAAAAATAGTAGTATTTCACAAAAATTATACCCAATTACTTTTCCTTGACGACTATAATTATAACTTTTTATTTAAAAAAAACACACTTGAAAAGTGAGATAACGAATCATAAATAATAAAAGGAATAGAAAGATAGGAGTACAAGGTTGGGAAGCACAAAAGTGAGATAATGAACCTAAATAGTAAAACAAGTATAAAGATAGGAGTATAGAGTTGGAGAGGGTCAAGGGATATGTAGTTATGGGTTGCGATAAAACTATCAAAAATGAGTGAATTATTTAGGTTAAATGGATATAGTTTTACATGATTTTGGTTATCTTACCCATTTACAATCCACTACAAAGTTTATTTATTTTTTTTCCCATATTCTTTGAGCAACAAAATAAGATATCATTGTAATCAACAAAAATAAAAACACATTATATTAATAAATTGATTTTCAACTAAAAAAATTACACAAAGGAACCAATAGTAGTGAGTTTCAAATTTTGCACTCTATAAGAATCTCAAAATAATTTAGATGTGAATACAAGAAATCAATTAACACTCAATGAGTTAATTAAAATTGTGAAGGAAGGGAAGGAGGAAGTAGGATGAAATTTAACAAAAATTTTAAAAAATAAAAATTAAAGAATAGGAAAAGAACGTTAAATATGCCTTTGCAAAAGGTAGAACATAATTTTGTATTGGTAGTGATTTAAATTTACTTACTAACGAATTTGAATCTACATCTAATTTAAGTAACTTTAAATACGTAATCCCAATCTATCCATTTAATAGCCACTAATTAATGGATTTAATTGGGTTACTCATTTGAAACTAATAACATTGCATACCCATACTCATTTGTTGAAAAATGAGTTGACAATTTGGTCACTATTTACAACCATAAATGGGTGAAAATAGTAGTATAATAGGAGATAAATAGATTGCGAAATTAGGTAAGAGATTGTACAATTTGATAAAAGTAGGGGAAGGTAAAAGGAAGGTAGAGTTCATGAGAGGAAGAAGAGTTGGAGGGATGTGAAAAGTTTGGGTTAAGAAGGTGAGAAAGAGAATAATGAAAAGTAGGAAAATGTTGAGAGGAAATGACACAAAAAAGAGAGAATGTGGGAGGGAGGGGTAATAATGTTATGCTTGGTGTGCTTTTAGTATTTCTCTAGGTATTTCTGTAATCTTTGTTCATATTTTTTAATATACTTTAAGGTTTTAGATAAGGTACATAAATACAATATAAATTAGATACTAAAATAGCACTCATTTGATTTTTTTAAACTTTTTTTCAAGTAACTAATATAAATAATTCATTTACTACTATTATTATTTTATTAGACATAAATCCATGCATAGCACAGGTTACAATACTAGTTGATTAGTGATTCGTTGATTTGTCCTTGATCACCTAAATTAATCCATGTTCATTGAAGGGATGCTTTATATGAAAGAAAATTCCAAAATAGTACAAGAGCCAAAAGATGTATACAGAATCTACCACAATGTATTTGTCAAAAACCCCATTGTACTTGTTTTACATAAATCAGGGGTTATATAATTTCTATTACTATATTATCCCAAGTCTTTCTACCAACTTCAATAAAAAAAAAATAGAAAATCTCATAATTAATCCCTTTGCTGTAACTAATTTGTTACTGCATTGTTTCATTATTTATTTTTTCCTAAAATATGCACATAGTGCATAGAGTTTGCCTCGCCCACTAGTATTTTATAATTGAGAAGCCTACAAGCCAAGCAATAACAATCAAATTGGCTGATAATGGCTAAATTTGTGATCTTTTTGAATGTGTTTCATATTGGTTTTGAGTCAATTTGTAAAATTAATTGGTATAAATTGTCCATTTTATGTCACTAATTTGCACCTTATGTTGATAAGTGAATTATTTGTTATTTTTGTTATTTTACTTGCCAAATCTCTTTATTTTTGTAGATAAACTGATCAAGCTTAATTGGAAGTGAAATGAGTGACAATTAGAAGCTTGAGAAGTCACAACAATGGCTAAAAGAAGTGGTGCAAGAGAAGGTTGAAAAAAAAAAAAAGAAACCCTCAAGGAATCCGATCGCGGTTTCCCCACAATTTGTGGCCAATTAGCTATTTCGCAGCAAATCCATTGTCCTACACAATCCCTTAGAGAATCCCTTGAGAAATTCATCCAAGGGATTCATGGTGGCTACAACTTGTCAACTTGCATGATTTCTCTTTCTTTCTTTATTTTGGACAAGATACAAAAGAGCATTTTGTACCAACTTTTGGAGAATTTAGGAGCTTATTTTGTTGACTTTTATCAAGGAAGAAACACATTATTGAGGAGAGAGATTAGCTCTTGTAGCAAGAAGAAGAACTTTTCTTTCTTTTCTCCCTAGCTTAGTTTAGTGATAGTTTTAGATTTAGTTTTCATTTCTCTTGAAGAAATTGAAGAACTCTTGATGTAATAATGTATTTTTTATGACAATGAAGATGATGAAACTTGAAAATCTTGTTTCTTCACTTGAATAAACATTTCTTTCTCTTTACTCTCTTTATTGTTTCATTAGTACTTAGTTCCACTGAAAACATGAATTTAATTGTTAAATATATTATTTTAACTAAATCTTCTTGTTCTAGAAATAGATGAAACTATTTGTGCCTTGATTATTGCTATATCTTGTACTTGCCAGTTCATTTATTCTTGCTTTAACACTTGTAAATGCTTGATCACTATTTACAAGCCATGCTAGTTGTTGTAATCTATGAGAGTAGTTAACAATGATGAAAATGGAATAGATGGAACCTAAAGAGTAGGCACACAAAAGTAGTGGTGCACTTAGGTGGATGTTTTTAGCATTTCTTGATCTAGATTAAGTTTTCACTTTAGATTTCACCATGAGAGTAGGAAAACTATAGTGTTGGCTAAGTTCGGTTTATTGGCGAGAATGAGTTCTGATGATTTGAGTGAAATGCATCCTTAATAAGATAAGAATATTAGTGATAAATGACCATTTCATCCATAAGTAGGTACATTTAGTGGATTCTATACCCTAGAATACTTGTGTTTAGTTGAGTTTCTTCAAGTTGCTAGTTTGCCTTGCATTAGTTTTTGCATTGTGATGGTTTTATTTGGCTAAAATCTTTGATTAGTTTAGACAATAGAGTGAGTTAGAAGTCTTAGTAGTTGAAAATAATTCTCGTGGGATCGATCCTAACTCCCTAGTACTACGAGCCATCACCTGTATACTTGTAGTGAACGAGAGAATTAGGTTAAAATTTAGAATGTAGATTTAAATCTCGTCAAGATTTTGGCGCCGTTGTCAGGATCACGGCAATATTAATGTTAAGCCCAATAGTTAAGATTAAGTAAGCTTTATTAGTGTAAACATTGTATTATATTATGAATATATTTAGACTTAGTAGATAAAGTAGTCTAAAGTAACTTAGTAATTTAATTTTTAGTTTTATAAATCTTTTGATTATGGTTTCTTGTGGTGTCTACAGAGAGGTCTAATAGTCACTATTCCATTGGATCCAGAAATTGAAAGGACTTTAAAAAAGCAAAGAAGGCAAACACTATGAGAAGCTGTGGAGACTTAAAGTGAAGGAGAAATAACAATTGAATTTTCACAAATCAAACCTATGGTAGAGAAGGCGAATAGAAGAGCATTGTGGGACTTCATATTGTTCGGAGGTAATAGTTTACAAATGAGCATAGTGAGACCTACAGTAAATGCTAATAATTTTGAGACTAGACCATCTCTTATACAAATGGTGCAACAATCTCAATTTGAAGGTAATGCAACCGAACACCCGAATTCTCAGTTATTTACATTTTTATAAATTTGTGATATAATTAAACTTAATGGTGTTAGTGATGATGCCATTTGACTTAGATTGTTCCCATTCTTATTAAAAGATAAGACCAAGATTTGGTTACAATCTCATTCTCCTAATACCTTTACAACTTGGGCCAATTCAACAAAAGATTTTCTTAATAAGTTCTTTCCACCAGGCAAGACTGCTAAATTTCGTATGGATATAACTAGTTTTTGTCAACAAGAAGGAGAGACATTGTATGAACCTTGGGAGCATTATCGGGAGTTACAACGAAGATGCCTTACCATGGTTTACCCGATTGGCTCATAGTCCAAATTTTCTATAATGAATTTACTTATCCGATGAAAACTCATGTAGATGCAGCAACTGGTGGAGCATTAATGGACAAGTTGGCTAAGGAAACTTAACAATTAATCGAGAAAATGGCCACAAACAATTACCAATGAACCAATGAGCGAGGTAACACAAAGAGACCCACTAGTATGTTTGGGTTAGATTCTATCAACTTATTGGGTGCAAAATTAGATAGTGTGGTAAAAATGCTTAATAAGCATGTTGTTGCTAATTCTAGTTTTCTTTCCAATTTGAGCGTTGCATGTTGTACTATGTGTTGTGGTGATCATGATGTATCTATTTGTACAAGCATTGAGCAGGTTCAATTTATGAACACTTAGAACCGTCCATCCCAAAATAATTTATATTCTAATACATACAATCCGGGATAGCAGAATCATCTAAACTTTGAATGACAAAAATAAGGGAGTCAACAAAGGCCTTCAAATTCACCAAATTTTCAACATAAACAACTACTTGTGGAGACCAAATTAGCTTGAAAATTGGTTATAGAGAAATTAGTTAACATAACTAGTAGCAACATTAATCGATTAGCTAAAGTCGCATTTGAGAGATTTGAGAGAATAGAAGGGAGATTAGATCAACTTACTACCATGTATAGGATTGTGAGGTCTAAATTAACCAAATTGTAACTCTTTAAATTCTAAATCCAGGAGAATTACCTATTAAACCTAAACTCAACCCTAAAGAGCAAGTTAATGTCATTACCCCTAGAAGTGGCAAACACTTGAAAGATCCTAACTTTGGTATGTCTTGTGAAAATAAGGAAGAGAAAAAGAGTGAAAAAAGAGAAATTAACAAAGAGAAAGATCATGCAGTGGATGATATGGATTTACTGATTCTTAATGCTTCTTCTAATATTAATACTAATTCTTCTATTTCTTTTCCTCACAGGTTTAAGCAAGAAAAGCAAGAATAGGAGTTTGATAAGTTTTTGAAGATTTTTAAGCAAGTGCATATTAATATTCTTTTTCTTGATACTATTATGCAGATTCCTTCCTATGCTCGATTTTTTAAGGATACCATGTCCAAAAAAAGGAAACTTGTGGATAATGAGGCAATTCATTAACGGAGGAATGTAGTGCAGTCATTCAAAACAAACTCCCTCCCAAATTAAAGGATTCTAGTAGTTTTTCTATATTTTGCACTATTGATAGTATAGAATTTTCAAATGTTTTATGTAATTTGGGTGCAAGTGTATCTATGATCCATTTGTCCATTTCTAGAAAGTTGAGATTAACTGAATTAAAAGCTACTAATATTACATTGTTGTTGGCGAATAGAACAATCAAATATTCTATAGGTGCACTAGAAAATGTGCTCATGAAAATTAAAAAATTTGTTATACTTGTAGATTTTTTTTGTTCTAAATATGGAGGAGGGTATAACATACCTATAATATTAGGTAGACCATTTCTTGGCACTACCGGTACTTTAATTGATGTGCAAGAAGATACGTTTTTATTTAGAATAAATGGTGAAACTATAGCTTTTAATTTGTCCAATGAAAAGTGCGTTCACTCTATTAACTCTAGTTTGGAGGATTCACAAGTTACCATGGATACTCATGAAATGATGCATAAGGAGGAAAAAAATGATTCTTACCATCATGAGAGCATGATCAAGGCAGAAAGGGATCAAAAGAAAATATTTCTATCAAGAAAGTTGAGTATTTTCCTCCATTTCATAGTATGAAAGGTGATACATTGAGTGAACTTGAGAAGGGTAAGCATTCCCATTTATATATTATTGATAAGCACTATTTTGATCAAACTAACAATCATTCTAGACATTTGATATTGTTAGATACAGGAAAGCAATGTCCTGCTTATCACAAGGAATGATGGTTTGGAAATCCTATCCCTTGGGGAGGATTTAGCCCCCCAAATTTTAATTAAGGAGTTTGGCAAATGAAGTCGAACTTACCAACCTTAAACAAAGGTTTGGTTGGGAGACAACCCAATGATTTAGTGTTTTTCTTGTGATTTATGTGTTTAGAATGTTTATATACTGTAATTTGTGTTTTATGTATTTTGTAGGTCACAATATCAAGAAAAGCTGCAAACATGGCTAACATTGCATTTGTGCTCTTGGATGAAGCATTGAGAGAGTTTCATGTTTATTTTATGCATTTTGAGCATTGCATGTATTTTGAACATTTGATGTTAAGTCTAGTTGATAATGCATGTATATGTGTGTTTTGAGATAAAAAAAATATGGTGAATGAAGTGTGTTTGCATTGCTAAAGGTTAAAGTGATCTTGTTTGAACAACAAAAAGTTGATTTGGAGGATATTTCTCTAAATGTTAAACAAAGAAATTGATTTTGAGCCACTGTCCACAATCCCTCAGAGAAACTCTCGAGGTTTGTCAGGGTTTCAGTAGGGTAACAAAAATTCTTCTCCAAACGCACTGCCCATGAACCGTGAAAGTAACAGTCAGAAAACCGCACGTGATTTTTGTAGGGCAACAGAAAAAAAAATTTAGGCAATAACCGTAGAAAACCCGCCCACGGTTTCTGGTCGCACAGCAGCTTTAAAAAGCGAAAACACAGCTTTTCCTTCATTTTTCTCTTCTTCTTCACGAACAAGTTCCGCTACTCAGACCCATTTCTTCTAGTCTTTAGTTTCCACCATTTAAACTCCTCAAATTCATCACACAATAACTCAAAAACATTGTGAACAACATTCTAGCATCATTGCTCATCAAAAACACCAATTTTAGAGAATTGAGTCAAGAAATTAGGGTTCTAGGTTTTCATTTCTTCAATTTGGCATTGTTTGGAGCTTAATTTTTGAGGATTCTTGCACTAATTGCTCTGCATTTCAGCACTCTACAAATCCCAAGTAAGTTCTTTGACGTTATTTGGCTCATTCTAATTTCACCATGATAAAATTTCTTGTATTTATGGATGAATTTTGGTGAATCTTGTTGTTTGTTTGATATTTAGTTGAGCTTATTTAAACTACTTGAGCATGCTAAATTGCTTGTGTTGAGTGGAATTTCTGTTATGAGATGAATGAGGAAAGGACATTTTCGTATATTATTTGATGAATATGCAAATTCCATGAGGTGTTGGGTTAGTTTTATTGAAGTTGCTTGTTGTCTTTCTATAGTATATTTACAAGGTATAAGTGGCACTTTCCTTCGATCATTGAAGCTTGGGGTAATTGTTAAAAACATTATATAGGGGGTGTATGCCATTACTTGGCAATCATTTGGCAATTCTCATGATTTTCAACAATTATTTGGCAACTTTAATTTTGTACTTAAATAGTTTATAGTCTTTAACTAAGGTTGTCATGAAGTTGATGGCTAAAGGTATTACGAGTTTTCTAGGCTGGTATGGGTGATGTTAGGTGTTGTTGTAAGATAATTTCCTACACATCTAGGGTCCTTGTATGCTCTTACTCTAGTAATTAATCCTTGCATTTGAGAGTGAACAATGATTGATTAAAAATTGATTACTAGGTATAATGGTCCGTTCTAAGAGTGTCGCTAGAAAATCAAGCCCTATTAAACACAAAAATGTCGCTTTCGCTTCTACTTCTCGAGTTGTTCGGACTAAAAAGACAGCAAGACGATAACTTTCTGTTGATGAAACCAACTTCATCCGAGAGAGAAGAGGCACAACAACAAGAAGAAGAGGAGGAGCAAGAGCCGGGACCACCATACAATAAGGAGAGATTCACTTCAACTAAAAAATGAAGCATGGTACAATCACTGGCTTAAGACTAAAGTGCTGGTAGAGAAGGATATCGTGCCTAATGTTAAGAATCATTATCATATTAAGGATCAGTTCACAAGGTTTAGATGGGATAGTTTCTTCAATCTACCCAACTACTATAGAGAGGTTGTTCAAGAATTTTATGCAAATGTAGTAGATAAAATCAAATTTCATGTTAGTGCACTTAATACGATTCAAAGTTGGGTTCGAGACAACACAATAATCCTTACACGAACTGATCCTTTCGATTGATTGAATGTGCATAATAAGGGGCTCGATTTTCAATTTAAGAAAGCATTTCAACCTTTGCAAAGTGACGAATAGGAAATTTCTGAAGCACTTGCTCGATTGCAATGTGCGCGGGGTATGCATACAGCAATAAAGCTCAATTTCACAGTCAAGTTTTGAATTTATAATCTCCTAAACTACCCCACATGCGATTTTTCGCAAGTATACGGGTCGTGGACGAGTATAGAGTAATTAGGGTCGAACCTACAAGGAAGACGGACAACTACCAGCACTACTAAAGTTTCTTTATTATTTAGACTACCAACAAATTAAAATCAACAAATCTAAACTACTAATGGGAAGAAAATACAAATGAAAGCTCCCCGAGTAGTGGAATCTCTATCTACTCATGCTAGTGCAATTTCTCGACTAATTGAGTACTAAAATCTCAGTTAAGACATGGCGTAATTTTCTTGTGTATATGATACCCACTTTCGCTGGTGTACCAACCATACCTATAGCTAATCCATACCTACTTTCATGGTTATGGAATCAACCATAAGCTCATTTACTTCTATGAAATTACTACAAAACAAGTCACAAAGGTGCACCTCTACTTTCGTGAGTGTACTTCCTAGGTTTAACACTTTCATGAACTAGTGTCAAATTCTAATTTTCATTGCAAATCTAACACCTTGAGATTATCACAATCAATGGCCAGTTAATCATGATTTTGAGAACAAAAGTGCTAAATAACTCAATCAAGATAATAGTCCAAAAGAATCAAGAAATAAACACATAGCAATCATAGACAGTTCAACCAAATACCCACGGCATAAACTTTAAAACAACATAGTATCCAAACTAGTAGATTCACTAAACATGGAGTTAAATACAAGATAAAGAGTTTGGGAAAGAGGATAACCTTTGTCACTAGAGCCTCCACCGTATCCTTTCTTCATCCCAATCTTCCTCCTTGCTCAGTTTTTACAAGAATGGATACATAATACATCCTAAACTAGTCCTCCAAACTAAGAGAACTGAAAAAAGTTATGAATGTGGTGGGTTTGTGTCTTGCTTCAAAGGGCAAAATCTGGGTAAAATATGAAGATTTTACTATTATTGATATTTCAAATGTCACGACCGCGACACCGGCAAGTGGTTCAACGGCCAAAGTCACGGTATGTTGAAACCTATAATGATGTAGGAAAAATGA
This sequence comes from Coffea eugenioides, assembly GCF_003713205.1. NCBI lineage: Eukaryota > Viridiplantae > Streptophyta > Magnoliopsida > Gentianales > Rubiaceae > Coffea > Coffea eugenioides. The sequence continues at coordinate 30,563,340 of NC_040036.1, read as the reverse complement.
AAATTTGAAGAGTGGAATAGATGGAATCCACTGGATTAGCTGTTTTTAGGGGTGTTTTTGAAAAATTTTGCTGTAACAAAGTTTTTAGATTATATTTTGGGATATTTTCAAAAATTATTTTGGGATATTTAAGAGTAAAAGAGTTTCTAGAATATATTTTGAAATATTTTTTAAAATTTTTAAAAAATTTAAACTAATTTTTAGATTACCTTTTAGAGTACTTTTTAAAAATTTTATTGTATTTGAAAAACTAGTTTTTGAAAAATAGTCCCATCCAAATAGAACTACTTTTTAGATATCTTTTACAGCCAAAGTTTGAATTATTGGACCATGGATTTCTCGAAGTTTGTAGAAATAAGAGCTAGAAAGATAGAACAATGAAAGTAAAATTCATGGTATTGTGGTTACAAATTGAAATTCAATACTCAAAATAAAAGTGGATTAATATTAACCACTTAAATTAAACATGTGTTGATTAGGTGTTCTAGACAAATCTAGACCTTCAATCATCATTAACAGTAACTAGACTTCCTGCCCCAATCTGGACAGCGGATAATCACGAAGTATGCAATTCTTTTTTTTTCCTTCAAACAATGAATTAGCTAGATGCAGCATCAGTTCTATACACCTGAATTTACTGGATTTTTATTTAATTAAATACAATTTAGAAACCTTAGCTTATTCCCTCACCCAAAAAAAAGCTTTTACAAAAATAATTTAAATATAGTTGACCAATGACAGAGTAAGGACTCTATATGGCCAAGGGAAGGAGGACAACTGTTAACTTATCCGGCGTTTGGTATGAAAGTTAAAACTTATCTTCAACACATACTGTTGCCATGAGCGACCGGCCTATGATATCGGGGAAGCATTCTTCTAAGTTCAAGTCGAGCCACAAACTATTCACATTTTCCACTCAAATTCAAATCTAAATATAGCAAAACCCTTTTCTAACAAGTATTTAGATAAACTCTAAATAATCCCTCCATAAGCCAAAAAGCTGTGTTCAAATTTGCAGCTATCACAAGTAATTGTCCATTTGATAAAAGAAAATTTTGATTGAAATGGCTCAGTTGAGAATGATGGTTGCTCTATGCCTGGCAATGGTTTTTATTGATTCAACTTTCTGTCAAGCTGATGTTGGAAAGCAAACGTATCTGAATATTCCAGAATTGAAGACACCTAAGCCTCGCTGTGAAAATATTAATGGGAAATTGGTCTGCCCACCCATGGAACAAGTAAACGAGCATACAAGAGGCTGTAATCCCATCACACGTTGCCGAATTGGCTGAATCTTCGAGGTTTTCTTTTCTTGGAGAAGCAAAAATTTCTCAAACATTTACATTTTGATGCCTAAAAATTATTATTTTCAAAAAATTTTTACCTGCTAAAGCAGAACTATTATGTTTGTCATGCATAAATATGCTTTAATTTTTATGTATGGGGACCCAAAAAATAGTGAAATCCTAAAGGGTCCGCCCATTTTGTGATGTCTATAATTTAAGCATATCTACCCTTGTTTACCAGTATATTTACTCATCCATGGAGTTTTCAAGAATTCTTGTGATAAAGTTATAATTAGAACTGCAATTATATACTTGTCTAGTTGTGAAAAAATTACCCAGTTAAAAGTTCATGCGCCAATTTTACATCCATTAAATTAGTCCTTTTCAGTTTTATTGTTCCCTATTGATAGGTCACAATTTATTGCTAAATTTATAATTATTTTTTCCTTGATTTTAGCCAAATATTGTTTTAATTGTCGGATTCTACTTATATTTGATGTTTTATGTTATTTGTAGGGCATTGGAGTAAAAAGTAATAAAAAGAGGTGATTTTTCAAGAATTGCTGTCAAGTCCAGAGACATGGTATTCGTGTGTGGCAGTTTTCCAATTCAAGTCAAAGTCCTAAGGGGCATGTTTCCAAATTGTATTGGGAGACAAATTAGATTATTAGGGAATATCTTCTTCTTAGGGAAATTAGGAAGTTTTATTTTATTTGGGAAGCTTAAAAGTAGGAAATGAAAAGGAAAGAATTCCGGATCCCGCATGATTATACTTGGAGGAGGACCGTGACTCTTGGGGGGTTAAAAGGGACGGCAGCCACGGGGCTTTCTTTTTTCTTCTTGGTAGTTTTTTCAATTGTAAAACATTGATGCAATTTCCTTCAATGGAATTGCGTGAGTTACTTTAATAGAGAGTAACTAATTTCGTTTTCTAGTCGAAAGTCAACTTGAAGACTCAGTTCCAAACATCTGTGAGATCAAATTATTTTATTTATTTCTTTTATTCAGTGGTATTCATACGTTTTCTGGTTTAATTTCTTATAATTGTTTTGTTATTTGAATGTCAAGGATCCGATATTCGAATTCATCTAATAATTTACTGCCAAATTAACTAGTTAAATCCGTAATTGTTTGATTGGTTAATACCAGTGGCGATTAGCGTGATTGGTCCCATGTTAGGGAAACGTATGATCTAATTTAAACAAACCCTCGTAGCGTATTTATTGGTTAGAATTGAATTTTCTAATTTTTAATGCAATTGAGAAATTGAATCCTACAGTTGTACCTAACGATATTTCTTAGTTAAGAAAATAGTTAACGGTCGTATCTTGACTATTGAAAAAGTAAGGAAAGGTCGGTTGTTTATTGCGTTTATAGCAACTATAACCAATCTATTAATGAGTAGTTGAATTATCATTGCATCGATGATCAATTGAATGGACCGTGTCTGAAAAGTTGCACCTCTGGCTAGAGTCATACTTATTATTGATTAATTCCTATTAATTTTCGTTAGTTGTTTTATTAGTTAGTTAATTAGTTATTTTATATTTTTCAAAAATATCCCATGCCCTGAACTCTAGAAGAAATGAATTACTCCCAATCCTTGTGGATTCGACCCTGCTCACCGCTATATACAAATTTATATATTTTTTGAATAGATAATTATTATTGTACAAGTTCGATAACCTGTCAATTTTTTACGCCGTTACCAGGATTGGCATTAGTTAATTTATTTTTTTTAGTTCATTTTATTTTTAATTTTTTAGTAATTTTTTTTAATTTTATACCCCGTTCCTCTTGCACAGGTGAATTAATTTTCGACCTTGAGATAGAGAAGATTGCGCATAGTGCCGCCTCGAGTGATTTTGATCAAGAAAACGTCGAAATGGCTAGTGCTCGAACATTAAGGGAGGTGGCTGCTCCTAATCTGAATCAACAGCCCTTATGCATTACTTTTTCGAATTTAAATGATAACACGCCGTTTGAGTTAAAATCTAGTCTAATTCATCTTTTACTATCTTTTCATGGTTTATCAGGTAAGGAGTCTCATAAGCACTTACAAGAGTTCGATATTGTTTGCACCAGTATGAAGCTCTCGGGAATTACGGAAGAACAGATAAAAATTATGGTATCTCCCTTCTCTCTCAAGGATTCAATAAAAGGCTAGTTGTACTACCTACCTCTAGGTAGTATCACCATTTGGGAGCAGCTGAAGAAAAAATTCTTGAAAAATATTTTCCTACATCTTGAGTTACAGTTCTGAGAAAGGAGATATGCGGTGTCAGGCAACATCCAGGAGAGTTACTCTATGATTACTGGGAGAGATTCAAGAAATTATGTATCAAATGCCCTCAACACCAAATAAGCGAACAATTGCTCATCCAGTACTTTTACGAGGGGTTACTTTTTAGAGATAGGAGTATTATTGATACTGCAAGTGGAGGGGCATTGGCGAACAAGACTCCTCGAGAAGCATGGGAGTTGATTGAAAGGATGACCGAAAACTCGCAGCAGTTCGATACAAGAGAGGATGTCCCAATACATAAAGTGAATAAGGTAGAAACATCCTCTATCCAACAATAGTTATCCGAGTTAACATCTTTTATTAGACAAATTAGAGAAACCAAAGAAGCAAACTAAGGAAAAGGAGATTCTAAAGGTGTTTTGAAAGGTGGCAATCAATATCCCTTTATTGGACGCGATCAAGCAAGTGCCAAAATACGCTAAATTTTTGAAGAATTTGTACGTCAAGAAAACGAAATTTAGAGGGGATGAGCAAATTGTGGTAAGTGAGAACATCTCAGCGATTTTACAAAGAAAACTACCACCTAAATGTAGGGATCCAGGTATGTTTACTATCCACTGTAAGATTGGACATTCTAAGATAAAAAATGCTATGTTAGATTTAGGGGATTCTATTAACGTGATGCCTAAATCAATTTATGATTCCCTAAATTTAGGACCTTTGAAAGAAACAGGGATAATAATTCAATTGGCTGATTGTACATTTGCTTATCCGAATAGGGTAATTGAGAATGTTTTAGTGCAAATAGATGGATTAATTTTTCCTGCTGATTTTTATGTGCTTTATATGGATAATAGAAGTGCTCCAAATCCATCGCCTATTATATTAGAAAGGTCTTCCTTGAGTACTGCCCAAACTAAGATTGATGTTAGTAAGGGTACTCTCACAATGAAATTTGATGGAAAAATAGTCTACTTTAATATTTTTGATACAATGAAACATCCTATTACTTCTCATTCTGTGTTTGTCTCTCATGCTACTAATCCCTCTATGTAAGAATTTTTTGAATTTGATTGTAGGGATAAATTCAAATTTGCTGTGAACAAGTATCATGGGATGAAAGCAATTTATGAGGTGAAAATGAGTAGAAAATTAAAGAAGATGGTTGCACTCAATAGTTATTTGGATCCTGGAGGAATGCCATCGATTGCAAGAAAATTTGAATTACATCCAGATTGAGAAGTGATGCTTAACGTCTAACCAAAGACGTTAAAGAAAGGCGCTTATTGGGAGGCAACCCAATTTATTTTTGTTATTTGTTAAATTCTATTTGATTGTTTCAATATATTTCTCTTAGCGTTTTCATAAATTTTTGGTTTAATTTTCTGTTTTTGATGATTACTAGATGTCTTCCCGACATGACGCGTCCTCGTTAACAGGGCGTGTGATAATGTACAATTCCCAAATTCTTTATCAAAAGGGTTCCTATCATCATTACGTACCCGCGTCAACTCATCTGGAGAGTTCTTTCTTTAACCCTGGAGTGGACTGACTGACATGACGTGCTCGTGTCAGTAAGGGACATGGTAACTTCCAATTCAACAATTCTTCATCAAAAGGGTTCTTACCCTCCTAACAATTTTCCTTTTTTCTGTTATCTCTTCCCTTTTATATCAATTGCTTGTCTTTTGAAAAATTATGAAGGTTATTATAGCCATTATCTATTATCAAGGAATGTAAGTGTAATATTGAAAACCTCAAGAGAGTTCAGTGTAATTGTTAGAAACCTTAGGAGAGGTTTTTGAAATTATCCATTCTTTTTATAGAACAAATCATTGCATTCAATAAATCTGCACTGATGACAGAAACTACATTAAATCAAACATGACATAAAAACATATAGTTCTGAAATCAACAGATTTAAAAAACGAATATAAAATAACAATAATATTGATGCTCCAACATATCCTATATCCAGAGGTATCATTGTAGCGTTGTATATGTATATGCTCCTCTCTAATTAGAACTCGAGGAATTTCTCGAACCAGAGAGCTGAAAGTTTGGGCCATCTCTTCAATCACCTTTTTAAGTCAACAAAGATCAGACCAAATTTTGCTGTGAAACCTCAACTCCATTCCCAAGTGTCCATGATTGTCCAAGGAAAGAAGCCCTTCGCATTGACGCCCTCACTGTCAAAATATTTACGATATCTGAATCTTTTCCAAATGTAAAGCAAGAGTTTCTAAAATAAATATTTGAGAAATACATAATAATGTTGACCTTTTCTTTTTCGGAAGAATGTTGACAAATTAAAGAAGAATAAATGTTGTTCAGTTAAAAAGAAGAATGACTATTTGGATCATTTGCCCCCATTTAAAGTGAACAAGATAGTGGTCACCTTGCACTTCTCCCTATACAGATTAGAAATTGCTGCATGGGAAAGGAGAATATTGTGGGCAACCAAGGCTCGGTTGCGGAGTTGCCAGCTGGGCAGTCATTTTTCCTCCAAGCTGAGCACCATCCGGGGGCTGAAATGCCCACGCCATAGCAATATATAAAGTGTCAATCACAATTCAATTACGTTGATTCATCCAAATTTATACATCAATAATTTGCCCACTAATTTTGAATGGATTCAAATGGGTACCCAATTAAAGTCATTTTATTGGTGAGTAATACGTCAATTTGACTCACCTATTTATACTTATTTAAAAATAATTATATATTTAAACTCAACTTTTAGTGAGTGTTAAACAAATAAATTTAAATTTCATATCAATCTAATAATAATAAAATACCATTATTTTTTATCAAACAACGAATGCAAAAAACTAAAAAGCAAAAAGAAAAAAGAAAAAGAAGAACTATAAGTTGCTTATAAATTGATAATTGGGTATACCATATGCATTCATTAAATGGATATAAATGGGTACTTTATTTAAATAGGTATAAATGGATTGATCTAATTATACCTATTATCCAGTTATGATCCGCTCAAATCTGCCCAAATCACCCATTTTGACATTTCTAACCATATACACCAAATATCAATGGCTAATTAATAGTAGCCCAATGCTTGACTCCATCACCAAATTCCTTGAAACGAAGTTCTGCAAAATCTACAAAGTCATCCCTGCAAAATAAATAGATAAAAAAAATTCGTCTTCAATCAGTTACATTAACAAAGTATGTGATGATCATGATAAATGAAGATCACTTACACAATGCGTGGGCTCAGAAATCCACCACCACACTCATCTTCCAAAGTTTGAGGAACATCCCAGTGGAAGACTGTTAATTAAATTGAGCATTCTGACCGTTTGCAAGTAGCTCATTGATGAGATCGTTGTAAAAGGCAATGCCAGCGTTGTTCATACCTTTACTTGGCTTCCCATCTGGGAGAATTGTGAATTACATTCACCAATTAATATTTTACAAAGTATTGATACACCTATTAAAAAAGCATTCCGAATTGATTTCTGTAAGATTGTTAATTAAGCCAATTTAAAAAAATAACGCATCAAATCGTATAAATAGGAATGTGTGTCGTGAATGTTTAATTAATAATGAGAAAAATAAAAGAGGAATCCTACGAGGTATAACCCTTGGCCATGAGATGGAAATCTGAAACCATTCCAGCCTAAGAATTTCATCAATTTTATGTCTCCCTGCATGTCACCATTGCCTTTTCAACTCAAGTGCAAGTTTTTAAGTAACAAAGTGATTTTTTACATTATTGTCGAATTGTCATTGTGAAGGAATTTAGTATACCATACCTTGTAACGATGATAAAAATCATCAGCTACATCACCGTTGCAATGATTTGCTATTTTATCTGCAACGTTAAAAATGAGAACAAATTTTACAAAAATCAACGTAATGTTAATTCATTGTCATTATTTTCATTTAATTATGTTGAGTGACTTCCTGTAATAACAATCCTCGTTAAGTAAAACAAAGTATTTTTTTCAAAAATTTCCAATTTCGTAGTTGGATATTGGTGATTGAAGGTACCCCATATGCTCGGTTCCCTTCCATCTTCGAATGCTGCTCTTTCATACTGCAATAGGATAAAAGACATTAAAATTTCACATACAGTATATCTAAAATGTGACCAAAAATTAAAGTTGCAAGTTTGTAGTCTCTACCTGACTGGCAGCAGAAGCTGCTCCAAATATGAAATCCTGAGGGAAACTTTTGCGATTGAGAGTCGAAATATTTTTGGGTGCTACACCAAATGAAAGTCCGCTCAAGGACAAGAGAAGAGCCAAGAATAGGATGCCATCATTGACATATGTATTAGGATAAATTATTGTTTATCCTCACATGATTTGATATTTTACTATATAACTCCTTTATAGTTTAGAAATTTATACATAAGCCCACTATGTATTATTTAAGGGATAATTTTAGAAACCTCCTTTGAGGTTTTTGACAATTGCAATCACCTCTCTTGAGTTTTGAAAAATTACATATTCTTCCCCTATAAAGTATATTTTGATAACAAATGCTGTGGTTGCAATTATTAGAAACCTCATGAGAAACACTTTTTTAAATTAGCAAATGTTAAAACTCTTGCCGCTGTGAAATTAATTCTAGCGCCAGATAACTTTTTATTTGGTATTTTTTCTTTTTGAAAGACACAGTATCATCTCAAACAGAAGGAAAGTCCACATGAATGTTAAATGGGTAATTTTGTGGTTCTCTAAGGAATGCGTGAGGTTTTTTTTTGTAATAAATAGTTTGGATTAATCTTTCCTATACTAACAGTGTATATACTATCAGCGTTTGATGAATAACAACTATACAAAATTTGAATTTGAAATTCAACTTTTGCACACATGTCATGAATCAAACAGTGATAATATATACACTATCAATGTATATAAAATTTACTCTTCTTCTTTTATTTATTTATTTATTTTTGAATGTCAGGGGTTATGGTAATTTTTTATTGGTAAATCATCCAATGGTAAAATAAGTAGCATATACGTAAAATGACAACTTTTTTTTATTACCATTAGGTCGCCATTTTATATTATTATTAGTGATCCAAGGCACACCCTATATGTCTACAAATAGTGAGAATTATATATATATTTTTTAATAATTATTCATATTGTGCGTGAGAGAGAGAGAGAGCATAGACACTTCCTAGTTACCTACAATTATAGGTAGTTATCAACATAATTTAAAGTTTCTAATAAAACAAAAAAGAATATGATTGGAATATGATTGGACCATTTTTTCCTTTTAAGGCAAGGATAAAAATGTTACTCAAAAGGACGACAAAAATGTAACACCATACTAGTTCCCAAACGTTATGTATAGTTTGTTTACCTCGTAAGGAGGCATGTAATAGCTTAGCCCTAATCTCATGCATGATACTTGTTCTTATTTCCAATCATCCTCTCACACAATGAATGGAGAAAACAGCAAGATTCAACAATAGGATTTCTGCCAATTTTAGGAAATTGTCATTGTTATGTCAATCAAACCAATTGTTCAGATTGCTAAGAGATGCATTGAGTGGTTCGACAAGAAGGAGTGTAAGTGAAATGTCTCGAGTTCGATTCCTTCCACTTGCACTATACAAAAAAGGAAAAAAAAACTAATTGTTCAGATTCTTTTTTAAAAAAAAACACAATTATTTAGACTTCAGAGTACAGCGCAGTGTAAGTGGAACTTCAATTACAACCATGCAACGTTGTTTTGCTAAGCCGAAGATGGCCCAAATAAAAGAGGACACCTTCGACCCAAAAGACACCCATTTAGGCATTCAACATTATTCATCGAGCTTGACTCTTTAACCTTATTGGGCTTAGAGCCCTAACTCAACTTCTTTTTGTACTTGGTAATGGTATTATGGTAAGTTGACAGAAAAAGAAAATGTGACTGAAATTAGAGTTGCAAACAAATCGAGTCGCTTGTAAGCGAGTTCGAGGTCGAGCTGATCAAGTTAAATTCGAACTTAAATATACACAACTCATTACCTTGCGAGCCAGTTTGATTATATTTTTTTATTTTTATTTTAATAGTAAAATTACATATATATCTCTAATATTTTATTATTTGTTAAGAAAAATTATTATTTTATTTATTTTTAAAAATAAAATAATTATTTTTTTTTATTTTTTTAAACTCGAGTTTGAGTTTTACATTGAGAGCTCGAGTTTGAGTTTCATAAAACTAAGTTGAAACTCGGTTCGATTAGATCAAAACTTGATTCATTTGCACCCCTAATTACAATAGTCAACAGTACAGAAAAAGAAAATATGAAAAAGAAAGAAAGAAAGAAATACAACTTAAGATACACCTGTATCAGTATTGGACCTCTCCATCAAAGGTAGTAATTAGATAAAACCTCATTTTCTAATTAGAAAAAAAAAAAGGGATCTTTGGAACAAGTTATTCTAGATTACGTTTACAGATTGGATTAATACTTAAAAGAGAATTTAAAGTTTTGTAGTTCTATTTGGATATTTTATTCACCATTTACTGGTAATGGGATTGAAATTACATGGATTTAACAATGAAATTAATTAGGATGGTGTGTTGGCAAACATCTAGCCCTTAATGTTAATGCAAAATCATATGTGATCAATCTGACGCTCCTAAAAACCGAGAAGATATAATTCCATCTTAGATGGAACCATACAAAATACATTACGACATGGAATATATGTGCACTAAATGGCTAAGAATTATTCAACCTTAGCCTAGCAAGTCATATTAAGTGGGGTTGTTTGGATAGGAGATTATTTAAAAACTATATATATATATATTTAAAATAGCATGAATTAACATTAGAAAACACATTCTCTTCTCTTTCTAAAACCCTTTTCTCTAGAACTCTTCCATCAAAATCTTTTTCATCTCTTCCATGGCAAAGAGACCAAATCTGGTCTTTCCTCACGGGAGGATGTACTCTTTATAGTTTTTAGTTTATTTTATTTAAATAAATTCTCTCCTAAGATTTCCTAATGGGTGATTCTTTTCTCATAGGATTTCCTAGTGAGGGTTTACCTTCTCTCCTAGATTGTTCTAGTAAGAGTTTTATTCTTTTCTGGGTTTTTCTTTATAAGAGTTTTTTAAGTTTTTATCTTTGTGAAATTTGAAATTTTGTAGATTTATTTGCAATTTTTCTATTATTGTTAGATCTAAATTTCTCTTTGAACTTGAATCTGTTTTAAACAAATTTGATTGTCAGCGGACATGCACTGATGTATTGGACTACAATGATTTATCCGAATGGAAGATATATAGCAATATCAATTTTATCTTTATTTATATTGTTTTCTTAGATCTAGTATATCTATTGATTTCATATCTATATGTATCTGTGTCACGTTTGTTTGATTTATTTTCTGTCATTAGTGCAGATTTGTTTGAATGAAATAATATTTTCTATCAAAAAATATATAACATTGTAGCACTTTTTATAATATGATATATACGAAATAAAAAATAGATGAAAATCGTGTCTATGATACGAGTTGAATAATATTTGAAAATTATGTTTTGCAAATCATACCAACCAAACAGAACAGTATATTCTCCATTGGCAGTAAAAGACTTCAATATAACCATAAAAATATATTCTTCACAGCAAATGAACACATTTTATACCTCAAAAATCAAAATTTCTGAAAATCAGATTATTATTCTTCTTGGGGTACATAGGTAATTGTGTATGCATAGACACATAGATTATTGCATATGCATACATAATTATGTGACCAGCATTAAAACTAAGCCTACTAACACATAAACAAGATTGGCCGCGCCTATTTAGATGGTTTTCGAAGAAATTTCTTAAACCAAAGAGCAGAAAGCTTAGGAAATCGCTTCATTCCTTCTTTGTAATCCACATAGTTGAGGCCAAATCTGAGAGTGAAGCCAGCATCCCATTCATAATCATCAATGAAAGACCAAGCAAAATATCCCTTTACATTTGCTCCTTCCCTGCATATAAATAGGGCAGCCTTTAAATAAGTCTAATTTTTCTTAAAAGTAAAAGTTTATAACATTTGTCTTCGAGTCCTCTGATTTTTCTCATCGAGGTTAACAAATTGAACTTGACCAACTTTATATTAATACAGTTCTTGTTCCACGGTTTAATCCTAAAGCCATGTATTTTAGAACGTAAAATCAAATCAAGCCGGATTTTTTTTTTTGTTTCAGAACGAAACTGGATTTAAGTAGACAACCAATTAACGAGAAATGGATTTTTTATGTTTAATCAATTCATCTGGTAAGACCAAACCTGACGATCTTTCTTTATGGTCATGGCATTCAACTGGAACATGTATACATTCAGAATTTTGCGGTATTGACTTGAATGAAATTTATTTTACATTACAAAAAGATAAATTTTATGGCATCAGTGATTTTATTTTTCTTAATTGAAGGGTTGTGATAAAGATGTCATCCAGACAAAAAAATTAGAAAATAAAGCACTCACTTGATTGCCTTTTGGAGATACCATAGATGGCTTTCATGATACTTTATCCGTATCACATCCTTTAGGGCTACTTCACGAGGAATTGAATCATTTCTTGACTCCGCCAAGCCTTTATCATGAGAAACACAAATCATACATCAATATATATATATATATATATATATTTTTCATGTTATATAGATATAAATAAGTGAAAATTTTAATCTAATTGCTTTACCATTTTCAGTGATGAAAATGGGAGGATTCTTGTACTTTTCTTTTATGTAAAGCACAAGGCTCCGAATTCCTTTTGGACATATGAAAAGCCAATTCAACCCCGTCTGCAGGATTTAATAATCAAATTCGAACAAGTAATAAATAGCATTGTCCAAAAGAATAGCATATCATAAAAAGCACATTTTATTAAAACAATAGCATTAATTTACCGGTTGACCAATAGGGACTCCGTCGATGTCAGCTGAAACACATGAAACAGAAATTATTAATTTTTAGAGCTTTAAGGGTTAAGACCCTATTTGGAACTTAATATCTAATCAGAGTAAAGGGACATGAAACATTAGGAAATAATTTTCTATATGGTACTTAAACAAAATGCAAATAAAATAGAATGAGGGACGGTATTTACAGGAGAAACTAAGAAATCATTTCTTGGTTTTTTATTCTAGTTTTGATTTGTTTTCATTATGATTTGAAACGTCTAATATCCAAAAAAGGCCTAGTGATGAATAACATTTTGTTGATACTATGTAGTATTTTCTTCTTTTTTGGGTCCCTTCCCACACTTACTTGAAAGAATGAGGTGATTGTCTGACATGTAGCTGAGGTTAACCCTGTTGAAGGTTAGTGCAGGGGATGCGTAATTGGAAGTATAGTAGTTCATCCCTAAGAAGTCAATTGACTCAATTAGCATCTTGGATTGAGCTGCTGTGAATGTTGGTAGTCGATTCCCAATTATTGTTCTCATGCTTGGTGGGTAATTTCCGTATGTAATTGGATGCAAAAACCTGAAAAACATCAATTTTTGCAAAGGTACATTAATTGTAAAAGCAAACCATATTTGCAAAGGGAAATTTTTAAATTCTTATAACTGATTCTACTGTACATATATACTTAGATAATTATACTCATGAAAAAAAAAAACTTGGAATGATTCTACTTAAGGAGATTAATTGCCGCATATAAATTTCTAAGTGTCATCACAAGTTTAATTATTTCAAATTTTACACACTAGAATTATCCTAACCGCAAAACTGGGCTTCAATTATTAAATTGACAATTAGGAGAACCAACACTTCAACTTTAATGAGATACTGAAAACTAAAAATTAAACTGACATCTACTTAAGGCTTTACAGGTAATTGAATGAGTCTTAGTCGAAGATGGGACCACAATTATGAAACTTAAACAACCAACACTTACCACCCTAACATGAAATCAAGGGCCCTATATGGGGCCTTGAGGCCTTCTGGTGTCTTAATCTTTGGCAAAAACCAATGAGTTGCATAGGTGACTCCAATCTGTCCTTTTTGAGACTTCTGAAAACATGCATACATAGGTGAAAATGAATAGCTAATATAGGTTTTTGCAGTTTTTTTATGATTTTTCTTTTAATTTTTTTTTTCAGCAGGGGAGGAATGGGACTTAAGAAGCGGGGAGAGGCAGGGGAGATTTTGCAATTGGGTGAATTTTTTTTTTTTTTTTTTTTTTTGGGTAAGTAGTTGCGTGAAGATTTTGGTTAATATAGAATTTCTAACCTGATAGTTTTCCTTGTACAATTTAGCTGCAGTAGCATGAGCAAGAAGTAAGTGGTGTGCTACAATATAAGGCTCTTTTCCAGAATTTCCATTTGTGCAATTTCCTGCATAAACCGAGCATCGACCAGGTGCATATGTCCCTGTTGTATATGCATACATGCTAAAAGATATTGGCTCATTCAAGGTAATCCAATGCTTCACTCGATCGCCAAATTCTTTGAAGCAGATGTCTACGTAGTCTTTATAATCCTCCCTGAAAATTAAAATGGTCCCCAAATAAATCAATGTATAAATCCATAATAAGTAGTCCCCGTACATGGTCCCAATTAGTACTGATAAGCATCTATTGCTGTTTTCAACCAGAAATGGTCCCTGTACTATGCACATTGCAGATTCTGATAATGGCTTTAATGTTTGAGGCTCCTATAACTATAACATCAGAACTTACACAATGTGGGGATGTAGCCATCCTTTATATTCATCTTCAAGACCTTGGGGAGTATCCCAATGAAAAAGTGTGACAAAGGGTTTTAATCCTGCACATTGAATAGATGGTATGATCGATTGGTTATATTGTAGGTTATTCCACTAGGTAAAAGCAAAATACAAGAGAAAATCGTACAGGCTAAGTAAAAATGATTACCCAGTGCGATAACTTCATTAATCACGTTATTGTAGAACTTGATACCTTCTTGATTCACGCCTTCGCTTATCTTCCCAGCTACAAGAGAAACAATTTAACTTGGTTTGAGACCAAGAAACCAAAGATTAATTAATTATCTTCCCAGCTCATGGGATTTTCTTGTAATAGCATTTCTACTTGCTTCATATTTTTATGTGTAGTACAAGAGTTTGGGAACAGCGAAAGGTGATAATGATTAATTGTTGTTTCAACTGAAATGTCTCTCTTCTACTTCTCATTAAAAACTTTTTTCTTGTCTGCAGATTTTGTAATTGACTGGTTTCTTCACAGTGTGCAAGGACTGATAGGGTTAAAAAAATATAATTATGCATGAAAGGTAATTCTTACTTGGTACAATTCTGGTCCACGCGAGGGAAAATCTAAAAGCGTCCATGCCCATATTCTTGACTAGACGGATGTCTTCCTGGAATATTACCATATGATTTATTTCGTTAAAAAAAATGGAAAAGTATAGAGATAGAAACAAAAAAAAAATTGTAAAGAAAAAAAGTGCTGCACAAACATTTAGTTTCTGTTAATAGCTGCATTTCTGTTTGAATATCCTTTTTTAAGTAAGTGCAGCTGTGCTCCTGGTGTGTATCTCACTGCTAATCCATTAGAAAAAAGAAACAGATTTTTTTTCTTTTTTCCTTCCTCTTTTTGAGCAACAATAAGAGAAGAGTTTAAAAAAAAAAAAAAAAGAGTAAGAAATAAGTACTCACCTTATAGCGGTGATAAAAATCGATAGCTACATCTCCATTGGAATGATCCCATATTTTCTCTGTAAATGTTTAAGAAAATTGACAAATAAAAAAATTGATTGTCAAATGTCACCAATAAAAGGCTGGTCAAAAAGAAAGGAAATTTGACAGTCTAGACCTTTTAAGAATGTCTCTATTGCTGTAATTATAAGAATTCAATCTTTTGATTGTGACAAGAAACATAGCTAGTTGCAAGAAAAAATTATGGTCATGACAAACTATTAAGGTAACTCATTCTTTAATTTCTTCTAAGAGTTGATGTGCCAATCAGACTTACATTAGATTTCTATACTAGATTTTATAGGGATAATTCTGGTAGGAAACAAAGGACTGCTTCTATCATCAATCTTGTAATAATTATTTTTTTCCTAGTATTGAAAAAGAAAAAATTAATCTTTCTTAGCATGAATTAGTGATTTGTAAACAAGCACAAAGGGAGCTGGCTGGTGGGCTCAGGATTTATTGTTTTGTAGCTAATATATGTAGCTATCGAAGTATATGGGAAATTTAAACCAAAAAAAAAAAAGTGATGTCCTAACAGAGGACAATCTTGACTGAATAGTGAAATATCATCCAGCCGGGTCGAGCACTTTTAAAATGAGAATTTTTTGGCCCGGCTGGCATTGTTAAGGTTAAGGTATGGTCTCAATCTGACAATTTTCTTGCCTAAAAATTTTGCTAAAATGCACAATTTTTTTTGTTCAGATAATTTTTTAAAAAAGAAAGTTCGTGTCGATCAGTTTATCCGATTTTCATCTACGTAGAAAACCATTTTGTAAGGGAAAAATTTCTTGTTATACTGATTCGTCAGATGCTAATACAAGTATCAAAAGTTGATGCTAGTTCTTCAAGATCAAACATTTTACATTTGTTTTTGCAAGTTTGTTTTTGAGTTAATAATCTTTAAAAAATAATTTAAGTATTATAAAACAACTGAATAAGGATTATGTACGTGGGCACTGCCGCTCCTTTCAAAAAACCGTTCTTGATGCTGGCAATATTGACTATTGAATCAGCTGTAAAAGCTTTTAAATAAGGGATAATTTCAGATACTTACCTTGATGTTTCTGACAATTGCACTTAAATATCCTCTAAAATTAAAAATTACACTCACCTCCCTTTGACGGACATATTTGATAAATATTGCACCCCCTGTCACTAAAAGAAAGTTTAAAAAGTGGAAAAAATGTATTGACATACAAGTTTTTGCCAACTTTACCCTCTTTATATTCTGAACGAAACATTTACCACTTTGTTTATAAAAATTAATTAAAAAAGAGCAAAAAATATGAAAATAGTAGGGATCCTGTCAGTACAACAAAGAATATATATACAATTCTGCACTTTTGACTGTTAAAAGCAAGAAGAGTTGGACAAGTTGCAACGGCTTTATTTTGGCAGTATATAAGATGGATAAAGTGTAAAAAAAAATGAATGCTATTTTTAACTCTTGGCATTCTTCCTCCCTATGGCAGTTGAGGAATAATAAAATCAATTTTGCTTCTCAACATAACAGTTGAGAAATGACAAAATCAAATTTTTTTTTTGCAGATGCTTGCGCCAAGAAGCAAATAAAAAAAATATTATTGTTGTAGGCAATTTTTTTTCTCACATTTTTGCAATAATATTAGCCACAACATTTTCAAGGCAAGTTGGTCATTAGGAGGCTTTTGGAGCTAACATGTTGTTACATCTATCACATAGGGGAGGTAAGTGTATTTTTTAATTTTAGAGGGAATTTAAGTGTAATTGTTAGAAACCTCAAGGGAGGTATCTGAAATTATCCCTTTAAATAATTTCCTATCTGCTAAAAAGAGTCAATTGATTTTCAACAAGAAAGGTAGAAATCAAGGGAGTAGTACTCGTATTGGCCTTTCCATTGCTAGCAAAATAGTCACAATCACTAAGTATGACGGTGATAAAGATGGCAATCATGGCACGTGAAATTTTGCTTCAGAATTAACTATGCAGAACAGTTAATTAATGTCAGTTATCATTTGTTATAATTAATTAGACTTACCATGATAGGTAAACTATTCTTTACATGCTATTGCACCAGTAATTTTTCGGAAGAAATTGGCAATAAATGTTACGGGCGAGAGACAAGAGTTGCAAATTTCTTGGTGATTATTTGTGGTTGGTGACCATGATTAATCGATTACCATCAAACAGTTGGGATTTTTTTTTCTTTTAAGTGGAATTGTGGTAAAAGTTAAATGCAAATTAGTCTATTCCTTGTCATTTTCTATATTTTCTAGTTTGCTTCCAAGGGTCATTCATGCCTTTGTTAAGCTATATGACTTAACATTCTTGTGTTCTTGACGAATTACCTGTTCAATGAACAAGTAACTTGGGGCTTCATGGTAATTTTAAAAACTAGATTGATGAATGCAGGAAAAATTAGATGGATGTTGATTTAACCTGGATGCGTGTGAGTAAAATTGTCCCATATACTAGGTCCCTTCCCTCCTTCATAAGCTCCTCCCTCAATCTGATTAAAAAAAAAAAACAAGATTTAAACAAAAACAAAGAATTTGACAAGTTTGTATAACTTATTAGAACACAAAATTCAAATTATAGCCAGTAGCCATCAAGAAAACCCTGCTTCTGTTTTGTCAAAGAAGAAAAGAAAATTTATGAAGGATTAATCTTAGAAACAGAACCCAAGGGCAAAAGGGTCGGGAAAATTTGGTTTCTTGAATAGGCATTTCTACCATAATAAATGCATTTTACTTTCCAAGCGTCTAGGTTAACCAGTGTATACCTGATAAGCAGCAGTAGCTGCTCCAAAAAGAAAGTCATCTGGGAAACTACTTCTGTTGAATGGAGGTCTGGAATAATGACTTGGTGTTGCTGCATAGCTATGACCTAAATAATGAGCAAGGAGGAAGACGAAGAGGAGGCTTCTTGCAACCATTGCTGCTAAATTAATGTTTCTATGCACCCTATCTATACTGCACTATAGCAACATGCGAGTTCTCTATTTATAGAAGAGAATTGCTAGCAGAAAAATCTTTTTCTTATTGTCTAAAAGCATTATTGAATACTCCCAATAACTATGAAAATGACTGTTGGGAATCTGTATTGCTCTCAAAGTCTTATCTTGAGGATTAGTCAAAAAATGAGACTTCACGTGTTAAATATGATGAAAATGATAAAATCACATTGCAGAATTTATTTCTGATGAAATTGTCATTTGAGAAGTGTATCCATCACCCATAGGTATTAATTACACGGGATTTTTTTTAATTACATGCGATTTTAGATGGCTGTGGACATTAAATCTGGCTAATCAAAGTGTATGAGTATAACATGGTGTTGCCACTTGCTTTAAGAAAAATGTACTGTCTCACCATTAAATCAATCAATATATTTCTTGATTTCCATTCCACAAGTTTCTCTTTCTCGTCATTAATCTTACGGACACTAGGCATCTGTATCCACAAGGTCATTAATTATCCCATACTTAAACATTTCAATTTGCAGACGCTGAAGATGCAAAACTTATAGATAGATATTTTTTTCTTGTTTTGTTTTTGTTAACATCCTAATAGGATATTATTATTGTGAGCCTATATTAATTTCTTAATAGTGATTCCATGTCAATTATGTTAAATTCTTTTCTTCTTGTTTTTCTCTTTTTTTTTTTTAATCTGAACCTTCTAAAATTTTTTAGGTTCTCGGATAAAGAGGATGAGAATAATTTGTTAAAAATGTCATAGTATTTACATTCATGAAATTGACCACTAGATCTAGTAGGCAGCTTGCTTGTATACCTGCTTCATGATTCTGATCGATAAAGTCCAATAAACTCTTCATTTAGACAACAGAAGTTGAAGTGCAAATGCCTTAGGGCAAAATGAAGCAGCATTTAAAGTCACTAAAACACTAACGGATACCTAATGCAAAAAGGAAAAGAAATAAATTTAGTAGTCTTGTAATACAAAGATGATGTGAAAACTGGAAAGCTTGAACAAAAATGAGTGATGTACAAGACGTATTCTTTTCGTGTTCGAATACACAAAATACTGGAATAAAACTCGTGTTTTGCATGGGCGATTTAAACATTTTTACCTTCATATACATTGTGTTACTTCATCAAGAAAATTATTGTCAGGAGTGAGAATAAGTTTAATGCTGCGGTGCAGTTTTCTTGTCAAGCACAGTTACAATGGTACTTGTCTGATGTCTCTAACACTTTTATAAATGCAAAACTAATTTCTTTTACTTTAATTACGAAAAGAATTAATTCTACGTACTTACATCATGCATCTGAAGAGGTTTACTGGCAGTTCCTACTTTACCAAGAATAAACTTTTCAACCAATTGAATTATTGGATTCTACTTGGCCAGTTTGACAGTGGAATCATGCACAGATTAACATACATGTGGAAGAAGGTGGATTGTCAATAATAGTTTACACAAAATTGTAGATGTCCTGGTCAAGTAATTGACTGCAGATATGGTAGGATTTTGCTATTCATTCTCTCAATTATTAGATGAATCATGAATGGCCTCTTAAGGACTTGCTGTAAAAAGTACAAAATCAGCTAGCTAGTATGGTACACCATTTTCTGCTCTCTCTCTCTATATATATATATATATATATATACACACACACACAGGTACTGCTTGATTCCTACTTCCTTGGGCAGGCAACATTTCTTTCTTGCTTTTTGTTTGCTTTCTAAGAGTTACCAATCCCACTTTTTTCCTTTGTCTTTAAATCACAAAACTCCAATATTGTTTGTCCCTTCTACTTGGCAGATCCAGTTTTACTTTTTCTACACCACAATAGGCCAATACTTGCCAGTTTGTGTTTTTCAATTACGAGGACCTAGAAATTTCCTTCATTAACTGGAAAAACTTGGCATGGAAAGTGTTAGGTAAAATAAACGCTGAGATGTACATTTTGTCAAACTTCACTCTCTAGCTCATTAGCTGAATAAAGAAAAACATGTAGATTACCAATGGAAGAAGATGCATTGCTATTAACTACAAACTCTGAAATGTACAATCTTCTGTAACCCCAATTCTAGGTCACAAGCTGAATAATCTAAAATATCTAAGTACCATTCAATTCTGGTCCTCATATTTCATGCTCAAAATTCAAAGGGACGTATAATTGAAGAGAGAGGGAGAGAAAATGATAAGGCATTGCATCACATCTATACAGCTGCAACTTCTCTTGAATGCTATAGATTGAGCAAGATCCTTGGCAAATTGCTTTACCAGAACATCTAGAAAGCAAAACATAAAATACGACATAATATTGTGTAGAAGATATTGACTTGAATGCAATTGATGTGGAACTCGTGTAAATAATATCCTTTAGGATATGTATGCTTAGAAACTGAGAAGAAGAACGAAATATCTCTCAAGCATCATGCAGGAAATTGAAACAATTTAATGAGTTTTAAAAGCACACCGAGAGATGGGTCTCCACAACTAAAAGCTCAGTTGAGATTGATGCTTGCTGTATGCTTGGCCATGCTCTTAATTAATAGATGCAACTCTCTTCCAAGCAGATGATGATAAGAAAAAATATATGGATATTTCGAAATATTAGGTTCATGAGCAAACGATTATACCCCACATTGGTTCAAGAGATGAAGAAAGAGCAGTTAATATGTAAGTAAGGGTCCAAGACCTAATGATTTAAGTTTTTGGATTAGAGTTGAATTTCTAACTTACATATTAGACTATTTGGTGGACTCTTTCGAAGTGTTTCTTCCTATCATGAAACCTGATAGCTGACAGTCGATGTGAATACATCAACAGAAAATAGTCTATCAACCGACGAAACCAGTTAAAGACTGTTATAACCGAGGATATTAAATAGACAGGAAATGAAACACCTTGTTAGTGATCCTTGCGTAATCTTTTTTTCTTATCAATGAAAATTAACTGTTGCTTAAAAAAAGTTTATAGCAGTAATTTTTATTTATTACATTTTTTTCCACTTTAGCTAGTAGTTTGCCATTATTATGGTAGCAACAAGGTAACAGAGTTGGCAGTAGTGGTGTTGGTGGCGGTACCACCTACTCGACAGGCATTACAGTAGGTTATTTTTTTCACCTCTTTCGTTCCTTTTTAGCAAAAGGGTAGTTTTGGTATTATAATTAAAATTACTGCTATTTATTAGGTTTCGTTACCGAAACAACAAAAATAGGGGAGGTCTGTGCAATATTCAAAACAAGAGGAGTGCTAGATAAAATTGTTCTGATCTTCAAGGGAAATATGATTCCAGTTGATTTTAAATCATAAGAGCTATTGAGTTTCAATGATTGCTTGCTTTTTATAGCTTCTTATTGTACTAAAATAGAAGCTAAGATTTTCATCATGCATTTGGTGCATATTTAAATCTGATAAATAAGCTTGCCTGGAATTTATTAAGTTCTCATTCTTGTAATAATTCCACTGATGAATAAAGTGACCAAATCCCTTGTTGTAGCTGTTGACGGGATTTTTATATCAATGCAAGTTTATTTCTGAATTTTACCCGTTGAACTGCAAGTATACAGGTCACTTAGTAGTTTTGGGCAAATATCAGGTCGATCCCACAAGGAGCAATTTAAACAAGTACTAGGCTCTTATTTTCTCTATTATTTAGACTTACGATAAATCTGAGCAAGAAGATTATAATGCTATTGTCTACAAATCTGGTTTAATAAATTGAAATGGAGATTTCTTTACTAAAGACTTAAATTTAGGGATATAGATTCCACATAAACAACACAAATGAATAGATTTACCTCTTGTTATTATTCTTGTTAAACCAGGGATTTATTTCCAAATATTACCAAATCTCATTCTCATGATAAAATGCCTAGAGTAGTTCAGTTTTCCCTATCTTCATGGTGAAATACTAGTTCTACTCTGTTTTTCTTCATGAAATGCTAAGTAATCCACTTAAGTGTACCTCTATTTTCATGAACATACAACTTAAACTCTACTCATGTGTTTCCATTATTACTACCAATTCTCATTGAATAATAACAACTATAAACATGCTATTGGTGATCAAACAATAACAAGTAATTACAACTACACAAATAGACAAGTTAATACAAGATACAACAAGTGTAAATCACATTCAATTCATATCATTTAGCCATAAGTTTCATCTACTCCCTAGATAAAGAAGTTTAGCTACTCATGAATGATATAACAATCAAACTCACAAGTTTATTAATGCAAAACATCATAAAGTACAAGTACAAGAAAAATAAAGGAAAGCTTAGCCAAGTAATGGTGAAGCTCTCAAATTTCTGCTATGTCTTGTTCAAGATGATTACAAGTGAAGTCTCCAAGTGCTTCCTCAAGAACTTCTAGCTAGAGAGAAAAAAATGTTACAAGAAGAAAAACGAGCTACGTATGGTCCTCCTTGGCTTCTCCTTGTTTCTCTGCATAAAAGGTGGTAGAAAGGCACTTTTTTTCTCCTTCATGATTTTAACCACTCAGATTTTGTAGAGGAAGTCAAAAGATATGTTGTTTTGACTTGTCAATAACTCATTTTGTCTTCCTTTTTGTTGCAGAAGCATGTGCCACCGTATTCTCTCACCCAAGATAGCTGGAAAGTTGTGTGAAAAATGAGAAAAAATGGCTGTGCCACTTGCAGAAGAAAGAGGCAGATCCGAGGGGTGAAGAAGGATTCGAGCTCGGATCATGGCGGATCCGAGGCCTTTCTCTTATGGATCCGAGCTCGGATCGTATGTCCTCGAATGCACTGCTCCAGAAGTACAAACGAGGGCTCGGATCACCGTTTGTTCACACGGATCTGAGCTCGGATCCGTGCTGGTTAATTTCCAGTTTTTTACTTCTTTCCTTTTTCTTCATTTTTGCTCCTAGTATCCTTGTATTTTATCCTCCAGATGATCCTTACATTTTTCGTCATCTCGTGCATGAATTCCATCTATCAATATCCTTCAAAATTTCACAAAATTAATGCGTTAATCCACTCATTTATCAAGTTTTGAACACTTAAACAATATTTAAGCAATTATCACCAAAAGAGTTCAAATATGACTTTAATCTTCTCAAAACATACCAAAAGTTCATGCCAAATTTGTACAAAATGTACGTTAAATATTCATTTATCAGCTGTGTCTTGGTGTTGAAAGAGTCCTCCTTCAGCTTCTTACCAAATCTTTTCCTTCAGCAAATCGATACTTTGAGGCCAACATCTGGTATGTAGTGTTAACTGCTTTAGAGTAATTTCACTAATTACAAAGCCTTGCTACGTGTTTATGTCTCAAAAATCCAAACAATAATGTTGGTGTAGAATTCACAATGCAGGTAGTTTGGTTGCCGTAATACTTACTAGCTTTGATTTGTTTTTTTTTTTTGTAAGTGGAAAGTTTTGAACGCCAAATTTTTCGTTTATACTTCTTTTCCTGTATCACCTAATCCATCCCTTCCCTTTTACTGGCTTCGATTGTTTAGCTGTATAGCTGCAATTGCACTTTACTGCTACAAATTGAGCAAGATCCTTGGCAAATTGCTTAACCAGAACATCAAAAGAAACAAAGTAAGAATAAGCTATGAGATTGTATTTATTTTGACTTGAATGGACATCATCCTGTGATACTCATGTGTAAATGATATCGTTTAGAATATGGCTATCATTTATGAGCTCAGAAGAAGAACGAAAATTCATTCAATCATCAAAGCAGGAAGTTGTAACACTTAAATGATAATTAAAACCACATAGAGAGATGGGTCTCGGCAACTAAAAGTGCAGAACTGTCCACATCAATCATAAATCATCGATGCCTAGATGTTCTTTCGATTCATTCCAAACAAGAAATTAAGAATCTGGCACTGTTTAATGTTGGTAGGATGCTGTACATGGAACCGGTTACCAGACATGAATTCTCCCCCAATCCTTATCAATCATTTATTGCTGGACGATTTCCAGCAATTTTAGTAATAAAATTACTGTTTTTATACAAAAAGAAAAAGACATGAATGGGCATTTCTTTTATATATTAATGATCGCCATACCAACTCTACAAAAAGCGCGCCTTCTTAGAAATAGCACATTTTATGCATCTTTGTATAATCGCAAAGTATTAAGGATTGTTCTTGATAACTTATAATGAGCTACAAGCATCAAAAGTTAATTTTGAAAATCAAATATGAAAAATAAGCACATGTTCTCCGATTTCTTCCTCAAGTTTCATACTTAATTATTGAACTTATTTTACATCAATTGTGAAAGAGGTAAGATACTTGGTTATGAGTGTAAGAAAAGGTTTCACTCTTTGAGCTAGTTTTTCGGGCTAAAAAACCCAATACTGGAATCAAAATAAGAGAGATTGTTGAATTTATTCCACATTAATTGCACGTACAAGGGGCAGCATGCTTAGTTATAAATGCGAGAAAAATCCTCACTTATGAGCTAGGTTTTGAGTGGGCCTTTGTCACTCCTTATAATTTTATTTGTTCTTAAACTATTCTTCTTTAATATTGCAACTGACGCACAATAGCAAATGAGTTATTCTTATATCTCAACCCCATTACGTGCCACCGACAAACAGTGAAATAAACACTAACACATAGCTACATAAACCCCACATATCTTGCCGATAAAAGGATGAAGATTTCTCTATTCACAATTCAATTGTCATACTTTATCAAGTTGTAATGACCACGTTTTCGAGATAATCTGAAAAGTGCTTCAAGAATATTAAAAAAAAATTGAAGTGTAAATTAGATGTAATTGACATCTAAGATGGGAAAGGTGAGTTCAAAAGAATGAAATTGGAATGTTTGGACAATGAATATCCCAGAGCTAGTAGGAACAAGAGAGAGAACAATTGAACAATGAAATTGGAAGATTGGTAATCTGCTACACATCATTAGCCCAAACTATTTAGCAGTTAAAGACTTTTATAAATGCATCTGAATCCGTCGGAAAAAATAATATGTATTGCAACATTAAAGATTCATCTTTCCCCCTGTCCCTATCTTGAATCATACAGGCGAGACAAGGTGAATAGCCATGCATGTATTGCACCTTTTTTCTTCCAGACAACAAATTTGCAATATATGTAACTTCACTTCTAAAAACCATTTTCCTTTTTTCTTTTTTCATTTTCCATGAAATTCTGTTCTCTAAACTTTGCTTCTAGAAAATTATTCAGAAAAAATAGCCACCGAATGAGTTACCTATAATATAGCGGAATATCGCTGGAAGCAATTTTGGAGGCTAAAAAAAATGTTCAGACAGATTGTCAAAAACATTTCCTAAATTTGTGTCAAGCCTCATTAAACTCGCATCCATATCCAATAATACCAAGAACCCTTGTCCTATTAGTATAAATATACATCTGAGAAACATGTATTCACCAGCTAGAACAATTACTAGTCCATTGCATAAAAGGTACGCACATAAATATCGATTGAAATGGCTCATGAGTTGAGATTGACGATTGCTGTATTCTTGGCAATGCTCTTGTTTAGTGCAACTTTCTCCAAAGCTAATGATGAGGAAAAACCTATGCCTTATCCGCCGCTGCAGAAACCTGATGGTACTCGATGTGAATACATCAATCAGAAGATAGTCTGCCATCCCACAGAACCAGTAAAAGGTGGTTATAACAGAGGGTGCAACGCGATCACACGATGCCGAAATGGCTGAATATTCTTGACATTGTTCCATTTTTGCAAAAAGACAGAAATTTGTCAAACATCTGTATTTAATTATCTGTGCATTAATCTGATCTGATTTCTACTAAAGCAGATTTGTTTCTGTGAAGAGATATATATATATATATATATCCACGTTGTAAAGTCAAAAACTTAAATGAAGTTGTTTACTTGTATATGTTCCTTAACTAAAAGTTTAATTCCCAGTTTTACATCTCTAAAATCATGTCTCCAAGTTGTATACTTGTGTATATATGTTCCTTCTTTCTTATCTCTTCCAATTTGCTAGAACTATTAGCTTTGCGAGCAGTCATGAGAACACACCATCCAAACGGGCTCATAGTATCGTGCACCATCATTCAAATTATTCAACTAATCTAGTTTTGGAAAAAATGAAATAAAATGTACTAGTCTGTTTACTATTATCAACTTTACAATGAAAGATTTTCTACCTACCCAAAACAAAAGATTGTCTATCAATTTTACAATGAAGTGATCTGTTTATTTTTATCATACTAAAATATTTAGAATTTTCAAACTTATATATTGTGCATGTTTTTGTCATATAAATAGTAGAAATTTGGAAAAACACTAGCCACATGCGATTAATTCCAAAGCTAGTTAAACAAAAAGGAGATGGAAGAAGGAAATAATTAAACTATTTTTAAGATTAGAGTAGAAGTGCAATTATTTTTCACATGGTTTGCACGTAGAAAGCACATGAAACTCATGCTTAACAATATAAGAAAATATTATACTTCTTCCTTCAAAAAAAGAAAGAAAATATTATACTTCTTGTACAAAAAGATCATTTATGAAATTTATGCAAATACAATACTACACTAAAGTTATAGTATTTCAATGCAGTGTTCAAATTTAGCTGATTTTTCAGAAAAATTAATATGGCTTTATGAATTCTGCAAGTTATAACTTCAGCATCTACACTTCAATTTTTAAATTTTATCAAATGACTCCCAAATCACCTACCTCTCTCTCTTAACGTAATGTGCGTCGAATTTTGCATCATTAAACTACAAAGGCCATGGCAAACTGAGGTTGGAGCCCGGTTTCTTCTAGACGATGAATTCACAATATGCAACTTCAGCTCTAGGAACATTTTCTTTCTTTTTTCTTATGAAATACATTTTTAGAAACTTTGCTCATAATAATGAATGACCAATCTATGATAATATGTTGGAGGTCAAAAAAAAAGTCCAAGATATTATCAAAGACTTCTCCTAGTCTCACGTCCAGCCTCAAATTACTCTTCAACCTTAAAAAACTCACAATCTAATCCATGGTTTAAACCTTGTGTCCCGGTTGTGTATGTTCCTTCTTCCTCGTCTCTTCATATTTTACCAGAATTATTACCTGTGTGGGCAGAAGAAAGTGTCCAAGACCGTCCAACGTGGTAAACAAATTTTTATCTTGCACCCTTAGAGGTTTTTCTTCAATTTTCTATTGGGTTTTTTTCCCTTTCTTTCTTTCTCTTGTGATAAAAATCGGAAAAAAAAAATCGCTAGGTTTCAGCATGAATCCTTAGAAAAATTTTTTAAGAAAAAAAAGGATGCAACTTTAATTTTGAACTAATGATTCAAAGTCTCGCAATGGTGGTCAACTAGTCATTGACAAGGAACAACAATATTGCACAAAAATATGAAAGCTTAATTAGCAGATGATTTATGATTTTCACGTGAACAAACCCCAGATTCTACAATTAATAATCTAATTGCCCAGATTTAAACTTGACCTTAATTCCATGCACAGAGCAAACGCCTTCAACAATCCTTACTTTGCAACCTTTTTGGTACGTAGCAGCACATATTAATTCCCTTTGTTGACAAGAGAACCCGCAGTCGTTACCCGAAAGTATACATTGAGTAAACTCTGTCTCATATAATAGCCCGCCAACCATTCGGAGGGGTAAAACGCACTAGACAAACCCTGTACGATAGGCAGATGTCACATTTAATTCCTCTGCAATACTACCACATAAGAAGGAACAAAATGAAGACGAAGGATAGGATGGACAAAGGTACAAATGAGCATGGTACAGCTACCACTGCAGGAAGTTCTGGGGGCAAATATCTCCCAAATATGACCAAGATTGAAAGCACTGCGAGTAAAAATAGGGCAAAAACTTGATTTTCCTTGGACATTTTTTCTTCTCTTTTTCGAGCAAATTTTAACACCCAAATTTGAGAAAATGAGAAGAGCAATAATGACATAAACAAACCAAAACCTTGGCCGTGGCTTTTTATTTCACGCTAGATGCTTTTTTTTTTATTCTCTGACCTATAATCCCGTAGCATCAAAACTTTATATACTACATGTTTCCCTGAATTATCCATTTATAGAAAGACGAGACTGCAAGAAAGATAGTTTGGATGGTCAAAAAGGATTTGATTCGATTGAAGAATTTTTTGAAAATTTTTTAAAGATAATATTGCAGCACTTTTTGATATGTAATGCACGTAAGATAAAAATATGGTTAAAAATTTTTGTAAAAAAAAAATCAAAAAATGTGTTTATAATGTAACAAAACATTTCAAAAAAAAAAAAATCTCAATCCAACTGTTTCCTAATTCCCGGTTGGTTAAATCCTAGGATAGCTAGCGCAATTTCTAGTTCGTTTTGGGGTGGTTCTTTTCTCTAGCTTGTGCTTTGCAAACCCCGATTTAGCGTTGGATCTGGGACTCAACAGTCGCTATAAATTATTCGTGGCCCAGGTTGGCTTACAAAAGTTCGGCCTAATCTAACAAATCACGAATCACTTTATCAACCCAACTTTTATTTTCTATTATTATTTTTTGGTCAAATCCATACTTTAATGTCCCCTTTACATATTTCACCTTGCTCAGTATTGGTCCAAACGAAATATCTACTGTCTAAATCTCATCATAAAAAGAATTCTGACAAATTTGTCACGTCGGGGGAAGGTTTTAGATGTGCAATGAAAGTCTTCTCTCTTTAATTTCTTCTTCTTCTTCTTCTTCTTCTTCTTCTTTTTTTGAGTGTTTCTATTACATAAATGAAATGAGCAAAATATGGAGATTTGTATTTGGAGGTTCCTTGAAACACAATTGTCTGACTCATATTTTACATCCTAGACTAACAGGTATAGTAATTGCAGAAGCTTTCTAATGTAACCATCTCCACTATTCCAATGCTCCTCCACTTGAATCCTGCCTTATCAAATGCGTAATCAGTAAGGCAATCATGATATCTCCCCTTCCTCTAGTCCTTCCTCTATAGGGTTGGAATCTGCATGACCACAACTTCCGAGTAGACCTCCATTGCCATTCACAACGCCATCAATCTCCAGAAAGTCACCCCTTTTAGTATGTGCAATTAAGTCTGAGGGAGCGGGAGCATCAACCAGTCCTTGCTCAAAACCAGTGACTGCATTATCACATATAGCAGACTTCTCTTTATTCTTGACCTCTTCAGGATTACAATTGCAGGCATTGCTGGTTAAGTATGACATGGGCCCTTTATTTGCCTTTGCCAAGCATGTCCTTCCAAATGACTTGGTGGGTTTTTTATCCCTTCTCATTTTCTGCCTGTGAGTCTTGATTTTGCGAGTGTATTGTTACTCGCAAGATCCGAAACTTGGGTATCCCAAGAGCCATCTTCTTCTATTTCTTCTTCTTTGAAGGTAACTCCGTTTTGATTAACATCATCAGTGCTAACAGATTCCTTTACTCTGGCTTTTTGAGGAATGACATCCTTGATAACTTCAAAATCATAGCTTTGAGAAGGAAGAAAAACATGGATGACAGGATACTCGAGAATAACTAAATTGGCTAGTTGTTCACGGATTGGGGCATTGATGTCCAACTGACGAAAAGGTGATCTGGAGCCCTGCATAAAGAAAAACACTTAGCCCCTTATTCAAATAAGAAATTTGAAGCAGGAGGACAACCCCCAAAAAAAAAAAAAAAATTTGAAGAAGTTCTAAAGTAATTACAGTCTCGGTGCTGTACAGGTTGTCTAAATGGTTGGGCATGAGTTGATGTTTTCACTTGAACGTGGTTCCTCATATTTTCATTTGGAATAGAAGAGCAGAATAAACTTATTTTTCCTGTCTAATTTTACATTTCTCACTTTTTTCTTCATATCACTTTGGTCCTGAGTATTAACTGTGCAACTATACAACATCCATCAGTTTGCCTTGGAACTACCTAGTACTATAACCTTTTCGCCAAAAATTCAATATACTGAAATAACCACTCTACTAGCTTTTGGTTGATATGCCATCCCACAGTTCCACTGGTTAAGAGCCTAATGCAGAGGGGTAAACAGAAAAGTATAGAAACAAGCATGAAGAAAGTGCAGACATACCAAAAAGTGGTTTGTTACACGTACAATGTAGGTAAGAGAAAGCAAATAAGCCTACTGCAGTCAGCCAGAACTCCAGCCCAATGTGCCCGACCAATATGTTCTCGCTATTGTCTAAATACCAAAACTCTTGGAATAAACTCATGCCAACTATTTACATACTATCTTGCCACACTACACGTACATTTTGTATGAAATTTTCAAGAGTAAAGGACAAAGATGGGAATGCATATCCTCAAAGAAGTTTAAGTTGGAATGATGAATATATAATTAGAGTTACTCAGTTCAGTGCAAACAGACTCAAATAAAGGTCTATAAATGGCATAATGTTTTAATAGATTTGCCTACAGTACTATATTCAGGCAAAATTTATTTGGATTTTGACTGCAAGGCAAATGGATTCCACAAGTCCAACTAAAGATGGCTTGATAGAATCCAGATGGAGGATTCATATTCAACCAGATAATTATTTGGTGCGCTCTCAAAAAAGTGGTAGGCTACATACCACCATCCAGTGAGAAGTAATCATCCAAGTAATTATCCACGTATACTCAAGACAAGCATGTAGGTCCCATGGCAAAAACTAACATGAAAACATCTAAAGGGAAACTGGGGGTACCTTTGGATACTTGCGGATGAAAAATTTAAGAGAATCGAGTGACTCCTCACGGAATCGCTTTAACTGATGTTTCCACGGACCAAGTTGCAAATGATTTTCAATCACGGAGTAAAGGGTTCTGTTTTCATGTATGCTATCACAAAAAACATAACATCAGCGAAAGCTTATATGGCAGACCAGCGTCGATGAAATAGCATCTCAAGAGCGACACCTAAACTACATAATTAGAAAGGTTAGCAAGACAATTGTGCTGACGATTACTCACCCATGATCCAGTAATACCACATTAGTTGAGTTAAATCGCCATTCAATGGTCCAAGATATATACTTCCTCCTGGAGAACAAAATTAACAGAATAAACAATTCATTAGAACTTCACTCTGGTATGACCAAATGCATGAGATTAAAAAATTGAAGGCGGGTACAGTAGCAGATGGAACAAACAAGATAACAATAACACATCCTCGGAAAAATATAATAAGTAAAGAAAAGACTTGTACAAGCTTTTGCAGACTCTTAATAATCAGTTAGCCATTTTTAACCATCATATTCAGGTCAATGTAAGCATTTCTTAAACTTAAGGGAATAACAGAATGCAATTACTATTAGCCTTCTGTGAATCTCAAATGCAGGAGTTCTACAAAACACCAAAGCTTTCAATCATCAAACTAGTGACCTCACTACCACCCTACCAATCGACCCTTCCCCAGTAAAAGAGAAATGAACCAAAATAAATAATTAAAATGTTCACAGGAAAACTTCTAAATCAAAAATCACCAAAAAAAAAATATATATATAAGATAATACACTAGAAAGAATAAGAAAAGTTGACCTTACAAAGGATATGCAACTCTCAAAGAAGATCATTACATACTAAAATACTCCACCAGACTCAGTTTTGCATGCTTAACACACATTCAAGTGTCTAGTGTATGTAAACACCTAGATGGAATCGCTCCTCATATCTAAGCTAATTGAGGTAACAAATACACTACATTGAGAAGTTCTAACAATGTTAACCAAGACTCAAGCTATTTGAGAATGATTTTTTTTAATCAACCGTGAATGGCGTAATAAGTATATGGAAACACATTCATGAGAACTCTGCAATCATAATTAATACAAGGATATGGAGGAAAATACAATACAACAGAAGTATTAACTGCAGACAAGCAGTTGTAAGACACATCCAAACACACTGTGCAAGCCTCTGAAGATTGGTAGTCAAGAGCACCACTGGCTCTTGGAAAAGGAGATAAGGGTCTTGCTTGTAATACTCTTAAAAGCAAGAGAATTGAAACCGATAATGCAAATGTTTTGAAGGCTATCTCAATGAGCAGAAACGTAAAAATGAAAAATCTTGTCCCAGACATACGGCTTCCACAAAGCAAGATAAAGAAAGCCAACTAAAATACATTTTAAAATCTTATGCTCAGTCAGCAATCACAGTCAACAAATTAGTGACATGGAGAAAGTAGATAAAAGCCATGCACGGTCAGATTTTGAAAGACTGGAGAAGATCACTGTGGTATAAGAATCTCAAGCAGAAGTACACAACCAGCTAATCAAAGATGAACTTGAAGGAAAGTTGGCACCCTAGAGTTTTATGCAGTTGATTGATCATGCCACAACTAAGAGAAAACAGATTGGAGGCACAAAGAAAAGAGAGCTACCAAGATCTTGCCACATTGGTGAAACAATTATATGAAGGCACAAAGAAAGGAGTGCCAGTACACCTAAAAGAAAGCTATTACAAGAAAATTTCTTAATTTCCTTCTCTAGATTCTGGACTGAGAAAGAGCTGAATGAAATGAAAAGAAAACCCATGGATTTCTAGTGGAACTTTGCTCACTCAAATGTGCTTCTACATTCTCCTTTCTGACCACTTTGAAGTTGAAGACGTGGATTATTTAGGATAAGAACCTTATTCGGTAAAGAGAGCTCAAAGTTAGAAAGTTTGTAGAAAAAGGTGGAAGAAACATCAGCAAATTTATGCTCATTGTTCATATAAAACTATTCTCTGGTCTAGATATATATCGATATAGAACTACCTGTCAGTGCAATTGCCATCTAAAGTTTATGCACTATATGTGATGTGACCTGTCCTTTCTGTGTCTATGGATCAAAAAGAAAAGGTTGCCTAATGCATAAAGCTTCAAAAAAATTAAGTTTATGTAGCACTTTTCATGAGCAAGTAGGAAAGAAAAACTGCAACAAAAGTGTTTCTTGAACCTCAGAGAATGCAAATATATCACAAAAATATAGTCATAACAACAAGCTCCTATTATGACAGCCATTTCTTAGTAAAACAATGCAAGCATGATTTCAGCAATTAAAAGATTAACAAAGGTCATAAGTTCTCAATTCAAAGAATAATAAAACTGGATAAGTATATGACGAATAATTTGGACAAATTTTCATATGATAATTGTCAAAAACATTGTATGGCATGCCAGACAAAGAACACACAAAGCCTATCAGACAGCTAAAGAGTTTCTAGGATTGACAATTACCTATAATTGTAATAGGTTTTATTTTTTTCTCTTTTGGACATTCCAGTTGAAAAAAAGAGGAGTTTTGTCCTGCGGCTTGCTGCAGCACTTCGAAGACTTTTAAGAGGTAAAGGCAGTCGAAAATGAGAATAGCCACACATCTTGATTCTCATCCTCTGAGCAGATTCGGCAACTCTCTTCACACCCTCAAGCATATTATAATCTGAAAAGTTAGGATAACTTTCAGCAACATTAAGAAAAAAAAAAATCTAGTATCTTACTGGGGATGAACAAAATCGAAAACAAAAAGGAAAAAAAAAAAGGAATTAGTGCTAATACAGCAGGAAAAAGGATTGATACCTTAAAGGATCAACTATGTATGATAAAGCAACTTTTTTTCCTTCTTGAGAATGTTTTGAACAAAAAAGGACTCCAACTTTTCATAATTGATGCTCGAAAGAATGAAATTACTAAATTAAGCACATGAAGATACTACAGTTCGAAATTTCCACCCGCCTAGAAAAATATGCAGACAGGGACAGACACCAAATTGAAGAGCAAAGAAAAGAAGAAAGGCAAGATTTAACATAAGAGATACTTTATGCAATCGGCATTATTTAAAACTAAAAAGTGTAAATCACCTAGATTCCATCAGTTTGAAAGAATTTCAGTATTTGGATACAGGAAAAACTTACATTGTCAAACACTAGCTCATCAATGAATCACATTTGCACTAAATGAAGTGGATAAGTTCTTAAAATTAGCTATAGGACAACCCCCCCCCCCCCCCCTCTCTCTCTCTCTCTCTCTCTCGACACTGGTAAAATTGCATACCAACGCAATTTGGAAATTCCAACAAGAAACTCCCAAATTATCAAAATCTCTTAAACACAAAAAGGAAAGAAACGAACTCCAAGATTCATGCTTTTCGCAAATTGAAATGCAAAGCCATTAACAAATTAGCTAATTCACGAGAAAAAGGAAAGAACAATTGACAATTAAAGTCAGTAAGCAACTTAAAAGAAACCATACACTAATCTTGCAATAAACACCAATGATAAATAATTGAAAAAAAGGGACAAAAACACCAAAAAAATTTCCAGGAACCAAATACGACAAAGCCCATGATTCAGAATTGCAAAAAAGAAAAATGAGAAATAACAAAATGTCCAAAAGATTTGCGGAACAATAGGATAAAAAATTTGACAAGTATTTCAGATTAGACCTGACAAAAGAAGGTTATCGTCGAATTCAGAGAGGGGAACGACGTCCTTGTACTGCTTTTTACCGGTGCAGGAAGTTCTTTGCTTGTGAGCTTTGACACAAGGGAGGCTACAAGAGCGGATTGAGCAACCTGGGCACTTGTATTTTGCTGGATTATGTTTGCACTCTTCGCATAAAGGTGGTTGTTTTGGAGATGGGTTTGTTATTGGAGCTGCTGCTGATTCTTCTTGAACTTCCATTTTTTGATAGAAACAGCAAGGGCTTTGGCAGAGAGGGGAACAGTAGGGGTTATCGAAGGGTTTAGGAGGAGGAGCTTCCTAAGGGACTGCTAAAGTACGAGGTGAATCGGGCACCTCAAAGCGCGTGGTTCCCTTTCTGTCCTACTGCTAATGGTGGAATTTACATACTTTTTATTTTGGGAAAATTTCAGAACCCTCCCTTGAGGTTTCTAACAATTTCACTCGGTTCCACTCAGGTTTAAAAAATTATACTTACCTCCCTTGACATAGTAAAATTCCTATAATCTCCCCCATTTGATAGACAATTTTAAATTTAAGGCAATAAATTTACAAAATCCAAAAATTTTCTATTTTTTTGTCTCTTGTCTATTTTTGCTTCTCTCTTTTCTAATTAATACTCCCTCCGTCCCACTTTGATAGTCCTGTTTCTTTTTTCACACAGTTTAAGAAAAAGTAGTTAACTTTGTTGGAAAAGTAAATTTAGATTGCTATTTTCCTAAAATACCCTCACATTAAATATGATACAACTTTATGGGGAACTTGAATTGACGGTAAAAAAAAAAATCAACTCTCATTAAATGGGGTAGATTTATAGTAACAACTACTTACATTGAATAAGGGTATTTTAGGAAAATTAAAATATAACTACATTCTTCAATTGGAAAGTGGACTACAATTTGGTACAGATGAAAAATGAATACAGGACTATCAAAGTGAGACAGAGGGAGTATAATCTCTTTTTATTATTTTCAATTTTGTGGATATTAGCAAATTGAAATTTACAAAAGCAACAAAGAGCAGATTATATGTCAAATTAGAAGGAAATGAAGAGACTCGCAGTGATAAAGAAATAAATAATGAAATTGATGATTGAAATAGGAAGAATAGCTAAAAATGTGAAAATTGTCATATTTTGTTTATTGTCAAAAATACTTTTATAAAATGACAATAATTATATATGGATTTCTTTCATTGGATTAGATTTTTTATTATGATTTTATTATGGAGGTAGAATTTATTCTCTATTTTTGAGATATTAATATTTTTAAAACCATGGGAAGGTTGTAATGACGATTTTAGATTAAATTAGCTTGTATTGAAAAAGTATTTGAGTATTGATATTTAATTTTTGGTACAACTAATTGTCAATTGGGTTTGTGTGCGTGTTTTTCTTTCTTTTTTTTTTAGTGGCAAGTATTGATATTTTATATGTAATTTTAGATTTTTTGAACGGCTACTTAATTTTAGAACTTATCCTTCGATGGTTGTTAGGGATTAAACTTGTTAATTTATGTAAAGTGTGAAAGAAAATGATTGAGTATACTATATTTTCTTTCTTAATTTTGTACAAAAGGGCAATTTAGGATTTTTGTGAGAAAATCTATTTTGTTGGAGTTACTGTAATTGTTACTAAACATTAAAAGTAAAAGAGGTATATGTAATTTTTAAAACCTAAAGGGAGCTCTTTGTAATTATTAAAAATCTCAGGGGAGGTTTGTGAAATTATCCCTTTCTTTTTTCTGTTAAAAAAAATAAAAATGGTCCTATTTGTTTCTAGGAGTGTATATGTGGATGTGTACAAATCTAATCAAATTGAACACGTTAGTGTTTAAACTTATTTCATTATTTTAATAAATTTAAATTTTTGTTCAAATTTAATTTATTTATTATCAAAATAAAATTGAATGAATTTTATTTTTCAAATTTGAAAGTTTTCGAATATTCAAATTTAGGTAGTCTAGTTCATCTTTTTAGTCCTATTCATTTTTCTTTCTTTTTTCTTTTTTTTTCATTTTTCACTCCACCCCACTCTCTTTGTATATGTTGATTCAAGGAAAGAATATCGCACGAACTTGAATATTATCAAATATTTGAATTTAATTTGAGTAATTGATGAACCAAGCTCGAAAACTCTTAACAAATTGAAATTGAATTAGATTCGAGCATGAGGTCGTGTGTCATCTTTTAGCCTTAATTGCTTCTCTCTCTTCCTTTTTTTTCTTTTTTCACTCCACCCCACTATCTCCGTGTATGCTGACTCAAGGAAAGAATCTCGCACGAGAGCTTAACAAGAGAAAGCTCGTTAATGTCCCTCCGTAGTTGATCCTCAACTAAGAGCTCAAATGGTCTGAGTCACAACCTTGCCAAGGAGTTGGTCCAACCGAGAAATTTTCAATTGTGAATTTCAGAGATCTAAATAAGTTATAGTTTGAACCTCGAAGCCCCTTGGTTTTTGGTTTGTTTTCAATTGGGAGCCATAGGTTCAGCTTTCGTTACATTTGATAGATTTTCATACAATCTTTAGATCAGAATATAAGGAACCTTGTAATCTATTGAGGAAAACTTTTGCTTATGAACACGCAAATAGCAAGATTATAAAGGTTTAATATAACAAAATCACTCATTGTAAATTGAAGTGGAATTGGCCAAAAACATTAGGAGTTGATTATATGGACATTGAACGAAACACTATTGAGGGGTGTTCAGGTGGAATTGCGGCCAAAAACATTAGCGGGAGAACTTGTGATTCATGAGAGGCGCTGCCGCTAGACATTGAACGAAACACTACTTAGATGTAGCAATAAATTTGTTCTTTTTTCTTTTATGAATCGATCATAATATACATTTTTTCTCTTTTGAACAATAGAATGGCAATACTGACTGTGACATTTTTTTTTCAGAGACGATAACTGTTGTATAATCTAATTTATCATACACTTGGGGGAGGGAGCGAATCTAAGGAGGTCCAGGGATAATCCGGAGGGAATTGAACTACCACTGGACTAAATGAGTACACTACGCACCCACCTAGATTTTTTTAAACAAAGCCACTTTTTAATGTGTTAATTGGTGGGAGGCAAGGGTCCTCCCATCCCACAAGTTTTAATGCTTTGATTGTGACCACCAGTCCAAAGGCTATGACATGTAGGTTAGAAGTCTTAGTACAAGATAAGTTGGCACATTACTCTTTTTCTTTCTCTCTATTGACTAGACATGAGAGAAAATTTTTCAAGACAATTGGTAATTGATTTCTTCGATAAAGTTGAATTGCCTTCTTCACAAACTCCTCATTTATATTTACACAACTGAAAATGAACTATGGTAAAGAAATACATGTTCTTGATTTCTCCACTTAATTATAAACACGAATTTTACAACTCAATCCTTAACACAAAAGAAATTAATATGTAGATGATTCACAACTATTAATTTCAAAAAATGTCTTATTAAAAAACATAAATTATCAGTGTAATACACAAATATTGGAGCCAAAAACAATTCTCCCTTGTTTACTCCTTTCAATAAAAAGACAGAAAAAATTAAACAAACAAAAAGTTGAAGAATACAAATCACAATGGTGGAGTGATCAATCAAGAATCAACCTCCCCAACAACCTAATGGGATAACTCAGTCATTGCAGATTGGAGTCTAGTGTTAGCACAAATTATACATTGTGGCCTTAGGAGAGGAGGTCCACTAGACCCGCTTTCGACGATCTCTCCTTTTTGCTGCTCCCCCTGCCCATCCCATCCCAATCCAAGCCAGCCCCAGTTCTTTTTTTCTTGCTAACAGTTTTCAATCAAAAGAAACAAAATTTCAATACCACTTTGGGTTCATTTTTGCTACCCCTTTTGCAGATCTATCATCCCCAATCCAAGCAGAAGTCCTAGTACCATCTATATTTTGTCTTTTCCTTAATTCTTCCAATCACAAAATCTCAGATCAAAGCTGCGGAACCTTAACCCCATTTGCTCCTGTGGTGTCCTTGGTTATTGTTCCTACAGGTATAAAGCCTTTATTTGTTTCTCTACAGTTTTAGCTTTCTGAGTACTATATTATTTAAAGTCCTTGGTCGGTTATAGATCAATTGGAATCTTGCAGATTTAACTAAATTTAAACAAGTTGAAGAAGAAAATCCTAAAAATGAGATCTTGAACTTGCATTGCTTAGTATTGGCATATTTGTTTTTTGGTTTCTACTTTCTTTCTTCGATTCTAACTGTTGGATATGTTGATTGTGTAATTGGTTAATAGGGGTTCTGATTCATTCATTGATTGGAATCGCTGTACTTCCCTTTTGTTTTATTTGCTGTTGTCTTTTTACTCGATAGTGTACTTGCATTTCTTTATTTTTAGTTGAACTGTTTCGGGCTGTTGCAAAAGATTGTACTTTGATTTTGTGTTTTATGGAACTGACAGAAATCCCCCTCAAGGGCTGTAGATTGTGGTTGTGTATGATTATTGTGCTAAGTTGATCTGCTGGCTTAGAGTAATTGATGATGATTAGATGGATAAATTTGAACTTTTTTGGACCGGGATCATTAGATATCTAGATTAGTCATTTCATATGATTCTTTGGGTCGATAAACCTAATTGAAAATATTCATTTGGCTTGAATGATTAAAATTTAAAATATTCATTTGACTTGTATGATCAAAATGCAAAATCGTGGTCTCATTTTGGGTATAAGGAAGACAACTTTCTTGTAATTTTACTTTGCGGTACCTCTATGTCCAATGAACAGCCCCGCCAACTCTTGTTGGGATTTAGTTAGTTTCCAAATATAAAATGCATACTAGTAGAAAGTCTACTGCTTTTGAGGTTTGTTGATTGGAGCTTAGATAATGGATGGGGAAGAATTTTGATGAAGAAAGAATTTGCTTATGTGATTGCACATGGACAATTGTCTCATGGAAAAAGTCTAAGAAAAGCTAAGTTTGATGGAATTTTAGCCATGTCTGTGGAATATTAGTGAAGTTATTTGGATGAGAATGTTGTGATATTTTCCCTTGAAACTGAAGCTTCCACAATTCCCCTTTAGTTGTTCACTTCAGGTTCAAGCTCTTTTACGTTTAAGTAAATTGCTAGAATGTAGGGAATTACGTTGGGCAAACATTACTCTGAAGGGTGAATTTATTTCCTTGTATTATCCTGTGAAGCAACATCATGGAATTCACGAATTCAGAAATATGCAATGT
Organism: Coffea eugenioides; assembly: GCF_003713205.1. Lineage (NCBI taxonomy): Eukaryota > Viridiplantae > Streptophyta > Magnoliopsida > Gentianales > Rubiaceae > Coffea > Coffea eugenioides. Next base: position 30,523,602 of record NC_040036.1, on the reverse strand, counting down.
AAGAGTTTCTTTGGTTTCTTTTGTGGATTAGTTATCTCCATTTGCAGAAAATGGTAGAAGAAGGTGCAATTCAACAAATTGCAGGGTAATTCCGTGATGTATAGAAAACCTACTAAAAAAAAATTTGTATCTTTAGGTTTCTTTGACAAGTAATAACACATAGAGGATTTGGCTACTTGACCCTATCCAAGAGCAGAGTTTGCAAGTATATATATGAGAAACAAAATGTATGGCAAGCCCAAAGCCCAGTATGTAGCTAAATGTGGAAACCTTTATATGTTAGGAAGGTAAGTGAAGGGAGAAAAAAAAAAGAAGAAATTGCTGCTTTTTTTTATGCTTGTTTCTAAAAGATGCATACTAAATTACTTCCTGCAACATTTCATACCTTCAATGAGTTGGTTCTGTATTGCTGGAATTTGAAGAAGCATCTACCTAAGACAATACAGTCTCTAGTTAACTTTCTAGTCCTAGGAATTATCTGCCGCAATGTCCTTGGAAGCTATTGTACTTACTTAGATTGACTGAGAAGTTTGTTGATTTGCTAAACTCAACTCAATGGTTGTGCAAGAAGGGGTGAGCAACAATAATGTTGTTTATTATTGTTGCATTGTGTATGAATGTCCTGCCTTTTTGAAAAACCAGTTATTTTGATTGCGTCTGTGTTCCTCATATTTGGCTTATAGATTTCACTGATATTTGCAGAAGTTCAATTGAATCTACACATCAATTATGTGGAGATTCAAGCCCTTCATGCCCAAGGAACAGGCTGGGCTTGAAGGTCGCACTATTGACATAGGTAACCTCAAAATTCAAGTTCGCAACGCCATCGCAGAGGGTGGGTTTTCTTGTGTTTACTTAGCACGAGATGCTATACATGGTACAAAGCAGTATGCTCTAAAGCACATTATATGCAATGATGAAGAATCTCTTGAACTAGTGATGAGAGAAATTTCTGTCATGAAATTGCTCAAGGGACATCCTAACGTCGTTCCACTTTGTGCGCATACCATCTTTGATATGGGCCGCACAAAGGAAGCTCTTCTTGTCATGGATTATTGTGAGAAGTCTCTGGTGACCATGCTGGATAATAGGGGAGCAGGTTTCTTGGAGGAGAAACAGATTTTTACGATTTTCAGAGATGTGTGCAATGCTGTCTTTGCAATGCACTGCCAGTCTCCACCTATTGCTCACAGGTGAGGATAAATTTTCTTTTTTTTTTTTAAAAGCTTGTTGACTTCAGGACCTAGTTTGAAAATTGTTGCTACAATATTGTTGGATATTCTTAGTTGAGAATTCTTGATAGAGTTTGTCTTCTGCTCCCCCCCTTTCCCCTTCTTTAGTTTTCTAAGTTTGATTTGGTATAGCTACTCTCAAAGATTTGGGATCGTAGCATTGTCCTTTTCATTATCATTCATGTCTGCATCTTTGAAGTGACCAATCATCTTCACTGGTATGCCATTCTGCTTTGCATTCTGTAGAGACTTGAAGGCTGAGAATCTTTTGCTGGGACCTGATGGATTATGGAAGTTGTGTGATTTTGGTAGTACGTCTACTAATCACAAGCGCTTTGAGAAGCCAGAGGAAATGGGAATTGAGGAAGACAATATAAGGAAACATACAACACCTGCCTATAGGGCCCCTGAGGTTGAATGAGGACTTACTCTTGATAAGTTACTGTTATCATTGGTGGTATTATGGTTGACTTCTGTCCCTTCTTTTCTTGGCTTAGATGTGGGATTTATTTCGGAGAGATATTATCAGTGAGAAGGTTGATATATGGGTGAGTATGATGATCTTAAAAAAAAAAAAGAAATTGATATTACTTAGGATCTTGTCAACTAGGGCTATTTGAGTCCTTATCTTAATTCTGCTATTTGCAGGCTCTTGGGTGTCTATTATACCGCATATGCTATTTGAAGTCAGCTTTTGATGGGGAATCCAAGCTACAAGTCTTAAATGGAAATTATCGCATCCCAGAATTACCAAAATACTGCACTTCTTTGACAGACCTTATCAGAGATATGCTTCAATCATCACCAGATTCCAGACCAGATATAACACAGGCAAGCACTTTTCTTGATTGGCTTCTTCTTCTTGGATTTTGATTAGTCTTAGATTGTCTTTGCACATGCCTATCACAATGGCTGAGCACGTGTCTATGTTTACTTGTATCCTTTTGGTTGACTTCTTCCATTACAGGTCTGGTTTCGTGTCAATAGCTTGTTACCTGAAGGTTTGCAAAAGTCATTGCCTGACAGACCTCCAGAAATGGATCAGCGGGCTACCGAGGGTCATGAAGGTCTGTACTTGTTAAAGTTCATGTTATTTGTTCTGAAAGTCAATGGAATGAAAAAGATGAATCTTTAATTTTGGATTTGATTTTCAATTGGAAAGCTTGGACATGCTATATCAATTGTGGTTTGCAGGAATTCCAAAACCTACTGCCAAGACCCATCCTATGCCACGTAGAAATCCACCACCTCCTCCCTCAGCAGCTGAACCTGCTAGGAATTCGCAAACAACACACAATTCCAGGCCAGCTGGAAGTGCGGGTCCTTTAGGAGCCTTCTGGTCCTCTCAACACGCAAAGGATTCATACCTTTCTGAGGACAATACCAGACCTAAATTTGATGAAGAGTTAACTAGCCATTTTTCATCAAGAAATGATATTAATCGGTTGGAACAAATTCCAGTTTCCAAACGAGCTAGTACTCCTGAAAACATCAATATCTCAAACTATCCTGTCCAAAAGAATGTGCCTGAAAAAGTAGCAAGCAGGTCAGGGGATGGTTCTTCAAACGACTTTGAGATCAATCTGTTCAACGATAATTTGGGCCGTAGTACCGAAGGGGTAAAAGCACCAAAGTCAGAGAGTACAGCTGGCTTTCCAGCATTCACTGCTTTTGTAGCTGAATTTGGTGATAAGTTGACCCCTCAAAGTAACAGTAGGAACTTAGCGAAGGAAGAGTTGTTACAAGCTGAAATAGAAAAGCTAAAGGAGCAGGTGACGCAAATAAATGTGGAAAAGGCGGAAATAACCTCCAAATATGAAAAGCTATCAGCAATATGCCGATCACAGCGACAGGAGATACATGAGCTTAAACAAGCTCTTGCCGCAAGAACTCCTTCACCGAAAAGAGAATCCTTCAAAACTCAAGCGTCTTTTGCAAGTCATCCATCTACTGCACCGGTACCTCCATTTTGCAATTTGTATGTTTTCCTTATTGTGGTACTTTATATTTGATATTGATTTTCTTCCTTATCATTGCTGCAGAAAGAAAAGATTGAAGGAACGGTCTGGGAACTACAACAAGGATTACTTGACCAGAGTTCTACAAGCCCTGATCCTAGGGCTTGGCAGGCTTTTGCTGATGATCCTCCACCACTGACATCTGTAAACAGCAATTCCAGATCTGTTAGAACAAGAAATGGGCGCCAAACCAATCATGTTTCTGAAGTTAACTCAGGTGCCAATACATGGGGATTTGGAACAGATAATTTCAAGGCAGCTCCTGCTGCCAGCTCTCATATAAATGCACACACTGTTGAAGCAACTAATTCTCAGCGTTTCAGTGAAAGAAAGGATATAGAAAGCAGTCAAACTTCCCAGCCTGCAGGATGGGCTGGTTTTTAGTCTAGATATTTGCAACATGTTTGTCAAATGTTGGGAGAATGAAGATACAAAGTTAAAAAGAGTCCAAAATAGAAGAAATGTCGTTACCTGCAGTTGTTTGTGACATTGAAATGGCTTGTCATGCAGATTTTGCTTGTGGATTCAACTATCTGATATCCCATGTCCTTCCAAAGGATGAGGAGATTGTAGAGTGTAAACCTTATACTTTTTGCGGAAACAAATAACCATAGATTCTTCACTTGGAAGCTGCTGCTTCTTTTAGAACATGATGGTGAACCACCATGATGCAAGAGCTGGCAACTTGTAGACTTCTGTAACTCTCCGAGTGCGAGAAGCTTGTTTGTATTTTTACTTCAACTCCCATGATAATATCTGAAAACCAAGCGCTATAGCCAGTTTCTTGCCAGTCAGCTTCCCACAGATGCTAGACTAATGACAAGACTCAGGCAATCCACCGTTGTAATCAATCTTTCAGCCAGCTTCTACAGGAGCAAGTATACTACCACTTGTGTTGGCATGACAGTTCAGCCTGGGTTTTTTTTTTTTTTTTCTGCAACGGTAGTTTTTGTATTGATTGGCAAAAAATGTACACTTATATGAGCAAAAGCTCAAGAAGTTCTATACAAAAGTGTTAGACACATTGAGGGTTGATTCATTCCTCATCTCAAGAAGTTCAGCCTGGGTTTGGATCGAGGGATTTGACAAAGGATTGGAAATCCTCTCAAATTTTTCTCTGTGTTTAGATTACTTAGGAGGTATCTAGATTTGTAAATCATCAATTTTTCTAGTATTTAATCTATATTTTAATAATTAGTGAATTATAAACCCAAATGCCTTTTAAGCAATTCAAAAAACTAGAGCAATTTGGTCGGGTTTCAAATCCTAACTGCATTTGGATTGAGGAATTTGACAGAGGATTTGAAATCCTCTCAATTCACTCTAATTGTTTAAATTATTTAAGAGGTAGTATATGAATTTGTATAATCACTAATTATTGTAGTACTTAAAATGTATTTTAATAATTGGTGAATTGCACATTCAAATACCCCTTAAGTAATTCAAACAATTAGAGCGATTTGAATAGAGTTTAAATCCTTCATCAAATTCCTTAAATTGGAAACTAATTTGGAACATTAAAAGAATACAGGAAAATGACACAAATATTCCCTTGCATATTGCATTTATAGTTATTTAGTCCCTCACTTTTAAAATGATAGTACAAACTACCACGTGATAATTTTTTTAGGGGCAAAATAGACATCACATACCCAATCCCAGACAAAAACACCACATTTTAATCTGTTTGCTTAAGCACTATTAGAATTACATGATTGAATAATTAACAAACACTTTTCTTTCAAGAAAATAAAAAATTAATTAGCATACAAATCCTCTATTCTGCATAAAATAATCTAACAAAGAGACTCGCAAATTTTTCCAAACATATTTAAACTCAAAATCATGTTAATTAATAACAACAGTAACCAATTGGACTACATCAATAGGGAAACAAAGGAGGAAAAAATAAAATACAAAAATACAAAAAAAAAAGTGATGAAAAATTACGAGTATGTAACACTTTCTCTCACCCCGACATTGTAATCATGTGATAGCCACGGGATGTTTTCAAACCAAAAACTCGCCTGAAATGGGTTTTAGGAGTAACTATAAAATAACTATAAATGCAATATGTAAATTACTATTTGTGTTGTTTTCCTATAAAAAAATAAAAAGGCTTATCACACATACAACTACTTTCAATGGAAAGTCTGACTCGTAATTACATTGGTGTAAATTGAAACTAGCTAGTACACATCTGCTGTCAATTGGAACCGGGGAAAGGAAAACCAGTGATAAAATTTCTTGTCAAAGTAAACTCTTATTTTGTGTCAGTTGAAATGATAACCTTACTCCCATGCAACACTCTTAAAAGGAAAAACGTAACGACCAGAGACGTTTGAATTGACCAGTTCAATCATAAAAAACCTTAACAAGTGACGCACGGTTTATCTGCACGCAAAAGCTTTTATGTGACCACGTCCATCGGCCAACCACCCAAAGGTGTAGTCAACATGGAAGAACAATTCTCAAACAGTTGACTCGAAACTGAAGTGAAGTTTACCCCTATACTCCGAAAAGCTGGAGAATTGGCATTCCTTGGTCTTGGCAAAAGATGGAGTGGAGAACACGAAGTTGTTGGAGAACACGAAAGGGGGAGCATGCAAATTTTGCAAGAAGAAACCACTGACTTAAAATCCTAACAAATTAAGCAATGCCATAATTGATTTGTCCAGCATTGTGAACACATAATCCAAACTGGGGAGAGCAAGATTTTTCAAGGGAAAAATGCTTCGGAAAAAAGATCTTATCTGCACATTGATCGTTAATATTTTTATTCAATGAAATTTTAAAACTGGTTCGAAAAACCACATTTACCATTTTATGACACACTTTGTCCACCCCATAATCTCAAAGGCCTTTGCATTATCAACTTGAGGGGATACGGACTCAGAACAATTGTATTGTGTATAATTTCGTTCGATCATTATACATGTTCAAAGTTTGAGTGTACGAATATATCGTAACATTATACTCCCTTCGTCCCACTTTGATAGTCCTGTTTCTTTTTTCACACAGTTTAAGAAAAAGTAGTTAATTTTGTTGGAAAAGTAAATTTAGATTGCTATTTTTCTAAAATACCCTCACATTAAATAGAGTACAACTTTATGGAAACTTGAATTGATGGTAAAAAAAGAATCAACTCTCATTAAATGGGGTAGGTTTATAGTAACACCAACTTACATGAATAAGGGCATTTTAGGAAAATTAAAATACAACTACATTCTTCAATTAGAAAGTGGACTACAATTTGGGACAGACGAAAAAGAAAAACAGGATTATCAAAGTGGGACGGAGGGAGTATTGAATATATATTAAATATTTTATTCATGCAAGTCATTTTTACTTCGAATATATAATAATGTGATAGAATGGTATACCTAATAACATGAAACGTACAATAATTGGACTGAACCGTATCATACGCAACTGCACTTAGGCCGCTCTCAACTTGTGGAGACGGTAAAGAAGATACGTGTATCTTAAGAATCCAACAAACGGACTTTAATTCGGTCCAAGTCCAACTGCCAGGTCTTGATGTGAGTGAAAGCAAAAAGTAAACATCAGCGGCCATGGTCTATGATAAGGTTTCTTTTCTCTACAATGAACTAACGAGCAACTAAAACATAAGGAAAAATTTTTTTTTTATTCTTTAATATAAGCAAAGGATTTCGAATTTAAAACCTCTCGTTACATCCCTTTCAATTCATGCCTCGCCCTTTAAAAAAGTGTGTTAAATCTCATCATTGCAATACAAATGAAAAAAAGGACGAAATGCAAATAAAGTCTAAACGATTCTAAGCAAACACTCTCTTTTTTAAAATGCCTGAGGATGCAATGGAGTGGTCAAAGGGTACGGCAGTAGGATTGTAACAGTGGCCATGGATGGATGGGTGGGTTGTGGAGGAGGAGGAGGAGGAGGAGAAGGAGAAGATACTGCTAGGGGTGGCCTTTTCTTATTCATCACATTTACCTCCCATGAAGTTTGGCCAAAGTGTGGATTAACCCCTAAAGTTTGGTGTCTCTTTAAAAAAATTTGTTTCTATCAGAATAGGACATTTTAACCATTTGTCAACGTATAATAGCCGGTCAAATTTGCGTTTTTTTCAATTGGTTTACTGGCGGAATCGGTTAAAACAATCCTAAAGGCACGTTTTATGGAGTTAGGTGACATTTTTGGTCAAAAAAAAATGTATGATAATCAACTCATGTCATTTTCAATAGTTTGATGACTATTTCAGCCATTGACTCCCAAAAAAATTATACTAAATCTTGTAAAAATTACATTAATCTTGACAACTTAATCAGAGAAGTTCGACAAATGGACTGATACTCTTTCAACGACTTCAAGTAAGGGTGTCCAAACGACCAAAGATGGCTGCAGTAGAGGTATCTGGATTCTGGAAACAACTGCCATCATCAAGAATAGTAGTAATTCTCAAAAAATTTCAAATCAAAATTAAACTTCACTGGAGAGACTCGGTTGTCTCATGGATAAGGATGAGAGGTGGCAAGTTACAAACCACTGCTCCTGTACTCAGGAAAAACCGGAGAGTTGGCACTTCTTGGTCGTGGCAGCAGTTTAGCCTTCTTGTTTAGTGTAAAAGTGACTTGAAGTCTACTGACTCGTACTTCTGTGAAAGGAGGAGGGGCAGGAATGATTCTAGAAATCATTCCTAAAGGTTCATGTCCAAGATTTGGCCAAAAAAATTATATAAGATCCAAATTGCATCTTGTATATCATTTTTCACATTATATGTGGGACTTATGAAATTTTGTTCTATAGTTACACATTATTGAAAGTGAATTACATACACCGTGTGTGTACAAAGTTACATTTTATGCATTTTGCACAAAATTGGTTCACACACCGTTCGACCTGTCCTCTGTGAAAGGACTTCCGTTCAATGGGGCTCATTTTCAAGACCAATGTATTCCAATTTTAAGAAACAGATGTCAAAAATGATTCGAGTGGCTTGAAGTCTACGCTGTGAGCATCATAACGAAGCTGCTAGGAAGCATAGTAGTAGGAGGAAACTCTGAAGGTAAAATATTGACAAAGTAAGCGGTACCGTGATTGATTTGTAGTGCATTGTGCACACATAATCCTCAACTGAAGTTGAGAGATTTCAAGGAAAAAATGCTCCAGAAAATATCTTTTTTGGGATTTATTTATACCCAAGAGTAAAGCAACATACATGGCAAATCTGCAGTTTACAACTCAAACATGCTCAAAATACACACTAATTGATTGCAACAATAATCTAGTACTGCAGAAAAATCTAAAACACTTATCGACCTAATACACTCTACGTATATGACTAGAGCTGCAGAATATGAAGGCAACTAGTACAACATATAATTTCGGACCACAAAGACACGCTCTGGTAGCAACTAGTAACCAATTCATGGTTCGCCAACTCGGCCGAGTCCGAGACGACTCGGCCGAGTCGTAACCGGAACGGTCCCTACCGTTCCGATACCGATACCCGAAACGCGGATATCACCATATCCGCGATGACTCGCTCTGACTCAACCGATATTGACCGATTCGAATCCGTGATGCATGATATCGGCCGATATACCCGAGTCAACTCGGAGTCGACTCCGATATTTTTTTAAATTATGTCTTTTTTAATATTTTCTAATTTTAATAATTTTTCAAAATTTTTGGAAACTTTAATGTGTTATAATGTTCGTATCACCCGATATTCAACCGATATGTCGCAACGGATGTGGAACAATCGAGACCGCGACGCGACCGCGACCCGCGATGGCGAACCATGGTAACCATACACTTGGTAGCCATCTACTTGTATGGGTCTTGTTCTGCAGAAAAGATCTTTGTTCTCGCATCCGGGAATGATCTTGTTCTGTAGATTACTTGAAATTCCCTTAATCTGGACAAGTTTTAAACATTTATATTTGAAGAATAAAAAATTTCATCTCTGCCATACGAGTTAGAGTTTCACCTCGCAACCTCAAAAGTAAGTTAGTCAATCATACAAATGAGAATATAGATAAAAGTAAATAGACCGAGGGGTGCAGTGTCGTTTTCCAGTCATCAGGCGAGATTACGTACATGATTTTTTCCTTTTCTTTTCTGGACTTGGTCAAGAAAAGGGCGCATGCATAGAGCTTGCAACAATAAGTATGATGAAGCCCGTATATTACCACTTCTAAGTTCCCCAACCAAAGCAGCTGATTAGGATCTACCTACCAGAATGGCTTCTAGTTTTCTTCATCATCTTGGCCTCATTCCTCTCTTTGCCATGCTATGTGTGACAGTTGCTCAAACTAATTATCAAAAAATTAGTTTGGGAAGGTCACTTGTAGCCTCTGATGATTCAGATTCCTGGCCATCACCTTCCGGTGAGTTTGCCTTTGGATTTCATCGTCTCGAGAACCAAAACCTTTATTTGCTATCCATTTGGTTTGACAACATACCAAATAAAACACTAGTTTGGTATGCAAATGGAGATAATCCAGTTCCAAAAGGATCCAAAGTCGAGCTAACAAGTGATGGTCTGCTCAACCTCAAGGACCCTGGAGGGAACATCGTCTGGCATCCGAATCCCATCCCTTCTGGCGTTGCTTATGCTGATATGCTTGACACTGGCAATTTTGTTCTCGTAGGCACTAATACGAGTAACGTTTGGCAGAGTTTTGATAACCCTGCAGACACTCTCTTGCCAACTCAAACACTAGGAGTCGATATATCAGTTTCTGCTAGGACAGCCGCAGAAAATTTCACAAGGAGTCGGTTTGAGCTTCGCCTGATTCGAGATGGGAATCTTGTGCTTAACACAATTGCGTGGCCAAAAGAAAATAAATATGAAGCTTATTATTGGAGCAATACTGTTGATTCACCAGATGGAATCACTGGAAACAAGCTTATTTTTAACGAGTCAGGTTACCTTTATATTATCAAGACTGAGGGAGATGTTGTTAATGTTAACTCTGCAAGCACTATTCCAAGTTTTCCAATAAGAGATTATTATCACAGGGTAACAGTTGACTATGATGGGGTTCTCCGCCAGTATGCTCATCCCAAGACTCCCAAAAATGGGGAATGGACTGCCATCTGGTTTGCTCCCAATGATATATGTTCTTCTATGAATGGTGAGAGAGGCGGTGGCACTTGTGGTTTCAATAGCTATTGCTCCCCTGGTAGTACAGATGGAAGCCCAAATTGCCAGTGCCTTCCAGGCTTTAGGTTCTCGGATCCAGGCAACAAGTTCAACGGTTGTAAGCGAGATGCAATCCAAAACTGTGATCTTGGTAGCCTGAGACCAGAAGATATATATGACATGCAAGAGTTGAACGTGAATTGGCCCAATTCTACAAACTACGATTCTTTGGAGTCATTGAGTGATGTTGAGTGTAGCAAGTCTTGCTTGTATGATTGCCAGTGTGTTGTTGCTGTCAATGTCGATGGGGCCTGTCGAAAGAAGAAATTCCCTGTTTCCAATGGGAAAATGCTCCAGCCTAACAATGGAAAGGCTTTTGTTAAGGTACGAATCTCTAACACTTCATCAAGTGATTCTTATACAAGAATAGACTGGCCAAAAAGATCCCCGGCCACATTTTCTATGGTAGCAAAACTTCTGCTAGGAAGCTCAGTATTTCTTAACTTGCTGCTAGTGGTGGCTATATTGCTCATCGTCCTTCGATCATATGATGGAAGGACTAAACTTCACAGACCACCAAGTCTATTGGATAGTAATCTTTGCACCTTCACATATCAAGACCTTAAAGTGTCTACAGATTGTTTCAAGGAAGAAATAGGAAGGGGCTCTTTTGGTACTGTATATAAAGGGGTCTTGCCATTGTCAGGCACACTAACTATAGTTGCCGTCAAGAAGTTACACAACATGTCACAAGATGGCGAGCGGGAATTCAAAACAGAAGCAAGTGTAATAGCAAAGATCCACCATAAGAATCTAGTCAGACTAATCGGATTCTGCAATGAAGGGCCACATAAACTTTTGGTGTATGAGTTTATGAGCAACGGATCACTTGCTCGCTTCATTTTTGGAGAGTCAAGGCCTGAATGGGGCAAACGAATCCAGCTTGCATTTGAGATTGCCAGAGGGCTTACGTATTTGCATGAAGAGTGCAGCACACAGATCATTCATTGCGATATTAAGCCCCAAAACATCCTTGTGGATGATTCATTTACAGCAAGAATCTCTGATTTTGGATTGGCAAAGCTTCTGATAAGTGATCAATCTCGGACACTGACAGAAATTAGAGGCACAAAGGGCTACGTGGCACCGGAGTGGTTCAGGAACACACGAATTACTGCAAAGGTGGATGTTTACAGTTACGGTGTGATGTTGTTAGAGATCATCTGCAGTCGGAAATCGATTGATATGGAAAGACAAAATGAAGCGGAGCAAATCCTGGTAGATTGGGTGTCTGATTGCTACAAATCAAGAAAGCTAGATAAACTTGTAGAAGATGACGAAGAGGCAAGAAGTGACCTGAAGCTACTGGAGAAGCTTGTAATGGTGGCCCTTTGGTGCATTCAGGAGGATCCCACTGTAAGGCCGTCCATGAAAATGGTCTTATATATGCTTGAGGGAGTATGCATAGTTTCAGCACCTCCATCTCCTTTCCCCAATGGCTCAATCTCTTGAAACCGTCAGCTTTCCTGGCATCCAGTCCGTACTAGTTCTTCCCTATCTGGACCAAAGTTCATCCTGAATAAGTTACAAGATTGTTTATAATAGTGAACTAGAAAGAGCACGTCCGTTGCACTTGTCTATGACGGAATAGTAGTGTGTTTCTTTTCTTAGTTCATTTATGATCTTTCCTTATGAGTTGGCAAGTAGTATAACATCTTCTTGATCATCACCCTATTTGCTCAGATGGTCTGCTCCTCCTTGGGTCATAACACACACACTTCGTCTTTTTAGAAGTTTTGGTTCCCAATGGCAAAAGAAGTTCAAATTTGTTTTTATTTTTCATTCATGTGATACACAATATGAAAATTTTTCTAAGATTGATGGCACAAACTATGAAGCCAAAAATCATATTCAATTGAAGCTTGTCAAGTGGAGTGCAACTTTTAATTGTCTAATAGAAAATTTTGTTGTTTTTCAATTGAAGCTTCCCAAGTGAGGTACAGATTCTTTAACTGTCCAAAGGAAAATCGTGTTGCTTTTAGTACTTGTGTGTCTAAGTACTTTGGCAAAGTGTTTTTCTTTTATCCCCTACTTTCATGTATGTCTTTGTCGTAATAGTTTCTCCACAATGTTCTTGGTGGTTTACTGGTCTATTTCCTATATTTCCTCAACTATTTGATAATCTATAACTTATCGAAACTATTTGGACTACTTATTACATCGATAAAGAGGGAAAAAAATAAAACGTATTCATTTATGTTTTTTACTACCGCAACTGATCATATGTTATCTTATTACCTTCAAATTAGTTTGGAATGGTCACTTATAGCCTCTGATGATTCAGATTCTTGGCCATCACCTTCAGCTGACTTTGCATTTGGATTTCCTCGTCTCAAGAACCAATACCTTCATTTGCTATCTATTTGGTTTGACAAAATACCAAATAAAACACTAGTTTGGTATCCAAATGGAGATAATCTAGTTCCAAAAAGGTCGAGCTAACTAGAGATGGTGTGCTCATCCTCACTGACCCTGGAGGGAACACCGTTTGGAGTAGAACTGCAAACGAATCTAGAGAAATTTCTAAAATTATGATGAATTTTAAAAAAATTCTACAAATGGGGCATTTTGAGTGTGAGATTCCGTCCAATGGGTATTCGCTCGCATTTATCAAATGCGAGGTCAGGGTTCTGCATGTTGTATTACGCGACCACACAATACGCGACCTTATGGTCGCGTATTGTTGTCGCGTTTTCTGCACTGGGATTGCGGAGTGTAATACACGACGTCGAAATACGCGATGTAATGGTCGCGTATTGTTGTCGCATTTTCTTCTTTGCAGGCGCGAATTGTAATAAACGGTCACCAATATGCAACCTTGTTGTCGGGTTTTTCAATTTTCTGCAGTTTCTGCAGGAATTCATGCACAACCAATTTTTTGACTATTAACCCCAAAAACCAACAATGCATTTTAAATCATTTGTTTACTAATTTGTACCTTACACGCACATGCAAAATGATAAATACATGCATTCTACCCCTTTTTAACAGATCAAAAATACCTTTAACACAAATCAAGGGGAATCCTGTTGAGGTAGTAAAAGTGGCAAATTGGGAGGGGAGGGGGGGAGAGGCGCGGCTTGGTTTCAGCTTGGCAGAAATGGGTTCCGAGCAGGGGTCCAAGCTCTACAATGGCGGAGAGCTTCCGACGAGAAAGATGTGAGGGATTTCGTCTGCCGAGATGTGAGCGATTTCGTCTACAATGGCAGAGAGCTGAGATGTTTGGACTGGTGTCTACCTCAGCAAAAGAGAAGAGAGTGTGAGCTCCAATTTCTGCCTGTATGAGACAGATTTGAATTCCGTAATTAGGAGCTTCAGATTGAGTACCTCGCATTCGAGAAATGCGAGGTATACCTGTACCTCGCATTTGCCGAATGCGAGCTTCGTGTTCTCTTTTTTTACTTTTTTCCAAAACAATTCTTTTTTTTTCCTGAAACACTGACCTCACATTTGTGAAATGCGAAGTCTTTGAACTCGCATTTCACAAATGCGAAGATCATAATGCTAGAATTAGCTTCAAAAATTACCCCCCTTGTAGAATAACTTTTTTTTCCATCACAATTTAAGAATTTTCTCAACGAATCGAGCTATTTGCAGTTCGAATCAAAGTTCAATTCGAGTTCGGTCAACATCGAGATAGAACTCGAATTCAAGTTCAAAGATACTCAATTCGTTAACTTGCGAGTCGGTTCAATTATATATATATATTATTTTTATTTTAATAGTAAAATTACATATATATCCTTAATATTTTATTATTTGTTAATAAAAATTATTATTTTATTCATTTTTTAAAAAATAAAATCAATATTTTTATTTTTTTAAACTCAAACTCGACTCGAATTTGAATCGAGCTCAAGTTCGAGCTCGAGCTATTATATTGAGAGCTTGAGTTTGAGTTTGATGAAACTAAGTCGAGATTCAGTTCGATTAGCTCAAATTTCGACTTGATTCGAATCATTTACAGCCCTAGTCTGGATTCCGAATCCTAGCCCTTATGGCGTTGCTTATGCTGCTATGCTCGACACTGGTAATTTTGTTCTTGCAGACGCTAATACCAGTAGCTTATCTCTTGCTTTTCTTAATTGAGAACCATCTTCCAGTAACCCTCTCAAAAGTCTATAGGAAGGCGAAAGAAGAAGCCCGTTTAACAGTAGAAAGTAGACACCCAAATTTACCCAGAAAACGAACCCGTTAACAGAATTTGCAGAGGCAATTCCGGGGCAAATATTGGGTCAAGAAAAATGGCAATCGTGAGCGATGTGTGCAATGCTGAATGTCTTTCCATGTCCCAGGCGGAGTACCCTGCTAGCTTTTAAATTTTAACGGGTAAAGTTTCAAAAGAAATAGAATAGGAAGGCAATTTAATGGGAGATGAATTGGAGCTCAAACCTACACTTAAATTTCAAGTGTGAATTTGATTTGATTAAATATTTGATAAACTTGAGTTTGATTCAAGAGCTTGAATCTTTATTTAATATTTTAGTTTTCGATATTATTTTATCAATAATTCATAATAATATCTATATTAATAGAATAATAACTGTATAATCTTATATACAATATTGATAAATATACTAAAATAGAAAATATAGAAAATTATTTGAGCCTTAATGAGTCGAAGATATACAAATTCAAATGCAATTGAATACGTTAATCAAATCATTATTCTTGTTCAAATTCGAATTCAAGTTCGTTAAAACTTGAATCCAAATCAAGCTCCTAACTAATATAACTCCACCCGTTTATAGCTTTAAATGATGGTAAGTATTCTTTTCTTTTTCTTTTCTAACCAATAAAGGACTAAGGATTGACCTATAGAAATTGTGGGTCTCTTGGTGTGAAATGACAAAATTACCCTTTCAATTTTTTCTATCTTATATCATAAAAATAAATATTATACATAAACTTTGATAGAAATACCAACTAAATAGAAGAAAACTAGGAAAAGATTTTGTCATTGAAATTCCAGCAATCCAATCACCACAAGGATTTGCGCTATCATCTAAAAAATTTGCAAAATATGAAATGTACGAGAGATGGACGAAAAATAGTGCAACATAGAATATTACTATCAATCAAATCTCACCAAGTCAGTAAGGTGGCTCCTTTAGCTTCATATCTACCGCTAACTAGAATCAATTTGATTGGATGAGACTCACTACGTACCAATTGAAACTAGAAACCGAAAAGGATGCCAACAACATTGGAGCCTAAGGGAGAAAATGAACATATTGCCATTAGCACTTAAAATTTGGGATTTTCTAATGACCTTCACAAGTAGTTCGTAGGACAAAATAAAAGTGTTTTTGCAGAGAAAATCTTCAAATGATAGTAAAAATCCAATGTTTAATATATAAACATTCAATAAAATTTTTCTAACGACCGCTACTATACACAATTTACCATCTAGATATGCACATTCAGATTTATTGTCTCGACATAACTTCAATATGCCAAAAATATCAACACCTCCTAGGCATTGTTAGTTAATCACGTATACATATTTATCATATGACTGCAAAACAGTGACCTGGCCATTGTTGTAATGATTGACTATTCCATTTGAAAAGATATTCCTGCCATCTCAGAGCTGATGGCATTTTCATAGATAGAGAAGACAAGAAAAGGGTGAAAAAAAAAACAAAGAAAAATAAAATGCTGGTAATGTTGGAAATTTTTAGGCAGCCTTTCACATGACAAAGGAACAACTTGGTCTTGCCAACTTTTGAATTCTTTGTTGAAGATGAAGAAGCTGTGCATGTTGGCCTTGAAAACGATCATGACAGTAGTGTCATGTATTTGCTTGAGTTGAATGAATGAACGAGATGCAAGTTTCTTCATTCTTTTGCAAGTATCGATTTCTTATCCAAACAATGCGCAACGGATCATCTGTCCTACATCCTGTGCCACTCTCTGTCCCACTTTTTATTGTATTGCTATTTCTCTTACATAAATATCATGTTTTAATTCTTTTTTGTTTCCTAAGATTCAATAACTATTAATTAAGTAAAAAATAAATACAACAGCTTCAAAAAAGTAATATATAATAGAAAATTAAAAAATACAGCAAAAAATTCATAAAAAATCTCATTTTTTATGCATTTTGATTTTTTTGAGTTTGTTAAATTTTGTGTATTACTCAATTAATAGTTATTGGATCTTAAGGAAACAAAAAAGAATTAAAACATGATGTTTATGAAGGAGAAATAGCAATATAATAAAAAATGGGACAGAGAGTGACACATGGTGTGGGACAGAAGATCCGTTGCAAGTATTTATCCACCGTTTCATACGGACGCGTTTATCCGCATCAACAACCAAAGACCAAAAAAAATAAAAAAAATTAATTTTATCTTGTCATTATAAGTCCAATTGCTGTTAGCTTTTAACACACCAATTACTCAAATTTTAGTTTTCCTTGTTTCGATAAATTCTCTCCCGATCTTTGCTAAGGTAGTGAGAGTTTTGTTCTCTCCCGATCTTTGCTAGGTGTTTTTTCCCCTTGTATTATACCTATTGGAACTTGAAAATGGCAGCATAGAAAGGCCGCTATTTCTGTCTTTTCTCCATCGGTGGATCTGATGAGAAAGTTTCAAGATGGCATTTGGCCCTCGTTCGAATTGATATTTTTTGGAGTTTTTACATAAAATGTGTTGTAATGGTTTAATGTATGTAATGTAAAAAAATGATTGGAAAATAAATTTACGAAAAACTTAAAAAAAATTTTGAGAAAAAATGGCAATATAGACGGGGATACAAGTTTTCACTCATGATTAATTATATTATATTAACATATTAAAGAGCAATGGGATTTTAGTGGTCGGCTGCTTAACCTGACGACAATATTCTTGCACATTTTGGAAATGTCGGTTGCAGGGAAGGTACCAAAGAACAAAAATGTGAATATTCTGCTGTCATTCATTTTTCTGTGGTTCATTTCGTCATTTTCGGCAACATTTTATCACTGCCAATTATCTAAACCAGTTCAGCACATTTCATGCAACAGTTCAAAATGTATACACTATAATACTAACTTCACAGTTCAAAATGTTCTCTCTTCTCTTCCGTATGTAACTTTTTGTTTTGCGTCATGATGATTAGTAGTCCTTTTTGCCAGTGACTTCCAATGCTGCTAATTTTCTTCTTTTTTTTTTTTTTCCTTTTCTTTCCATTACTTGTAAGTTTCTCTGCTTGTTATAACTAGATTTTTTTTCATTTACATTACTAATGAGTTTCACTGGTTTATGACTAGATGAAATGAACCTCTACTCAACTGTTGCATTGTCCTACATATATATAAAGGATGAGTCATTGCTTTTAATTTTTCATTTTTTCCCATATATAATCAAGATTTTAAGCTTATACAACCAAACGTATCATGAACAATTATTAACTTTCATTAACCATTGCTTTTTTCTTTTCTTTTCTTTTTTAACTTCCAATAGGGTCAGGATCTTCTCCATTGGATTTCTATCCATTAGTTTCTCCATTTATTTATAATTAAGTTTATATAATGTTATAACATTATTAAATTGTGTCACTATTCTTTTGATCTCTAGATTAACGTACCAAAAAAAATGAGATTTTTAAAAATATTTTGACATTCAATTTGCACAAAATATTTGAATGGTGAATAATGGGTCAAAATTGTGATAAAATTAGCAATGATTAACCAGATGGCAAACTTGATCAATTTCATTTAAAATTTTATGTATAGCTAACATAAGTAATAAAATATATTGTGAATGGCGTTGAATTTTTAAAATAATTTTATTAAAGTGTAATAGAGAGAAGTTCGCCTAGTTCCTAATATATAACATCTACTACTATTCCTTTTTAAACTACACGTGTTGGGTGAGTCTTTCCTACTTGTCATATATTAGAAGGATATTGATTGTTAACACCCTGGTCAATTTAATTTTTTCTTCTCTGATGCTAAGAAACAAGTAATAGTAATACTTGTTCTGCTAGAGGGTGCTACTAGCGTAGTACATATACCTCCTTTTCCTCTGATCAAGTGGACCAACAGCAAGAAATTCTGGCTATTATTAAAGATCAGAAGATTAAAATCAGAGAAGTTTCTGTTTGCAATATTAGTCTGAATTTCTTCCAAATTATCTCCAATTTTGATACACCAAAATCAACAATGGGCAGATTGGAATACCAGACCAGTACATCTTTGAACCTCTCAACAGCAATCCATCATCTGAATCTTGCCAAATTTCTGTCCTAAGGACTCTTTGATGGAGCCACCGTGGTTTCCAACCCCGGATGAAGGATCAAGCACCAGCCCTTCTGACCATTTTGAGTCAGGAAATTATCACTGCAGCATAAGTTTCTCAGAGTTTGAGCATCAAGATGATATCATGCCATCAATTGTTCATGGTTCAGTTATTTCAGAGCATAGACCTTGGACAAGTGTTGGTTCTTGGCCGCAGGAAGTTTATTTGAATTTTCAGGCAACAGACATATTACAATCACTCGTTCAATTATCTGCTGTAGAGATCAGTCTTTACACGAGAAGAAGTTCATGTCTGAACCAAATAATCTGCCACCACCACGAGGGAACCAAGTTGAATACAAGATGATCACCGAGTCAGAAGCAAAGATTTCCAGAAATCGGAACAATTCTTGTACCACTATAAGTTTTGAGAAAAATCACGAGGTATTTTAGTGAATTAAAATATTTTGCCCACATTTTAAGATCACAAGTTTGGACCTCATTCTTTGAACTCCTAGATAATGACACTTTTTCTTTTCAAATTTTAGGTTGAAAGCCAAGGAGAAATGCAGTATCATGGCTTTACTTCTTTGGGTTTTGGCAATATTGATACTTCAAAAAGACTAGCTATGACAAACAAAAAGCGAATTAGATGGACTAGAGAACTTCACAACCAATTTATTAAATGTGTAAATCATCTTGGAGGGGCCAAAAGTAAGTCATAATACATGGCAAATTTCAAAATTTGGTTCCACATGTTTTAGATTTTGGTGCAAGTTTTAACTTTTCCCTTCAGGATTAGTTATCCATCTCTAGAGTAGCTCCTACAGATATGGTTACCTGCAGTGTATATATGTTTTAATCCTGGTTTTTCTTCATTTGGCTAAGTGCAAAGGCAACACTAAAGCCAATCCTTAACTTAATGAAATGTGAAGGATTGATTGATAAGACTATACAATCAAATTGAGAAAATCAAGTCAATCAGTTGAGAAAAATATTCTATAAATATTTTACTAATATCAATTACAATATTGTATCAATTAAGATATCAATTAGTATTATTAGTATCAATTAGGATCCAACCATATATTTTAGTTGTCTAGATTCATTATGTACTACCTATAAATATAGGTATTGTATTGTTGCATCATTCATCCAATTTTTTTTTTCCAAAAGTGATAGATGTATTTTATTCAAACAAAATTTTAAGTACAAAAGAGAGAGCAACTGCTCTCAAAATCTTCCCTGACTGCATGCATTAACCAGACAGGGAAGGAGGTCCTCCAAGAGGTTTCCTCACAACAGTTAAGGGCAAAATGTGCCAAAGAGTGACTAACAAAGTTGCAATTCCTTTTGACAAAAGAAAAACAACATTTCTCAAAGAAACAACTCATCCTAGAGATGTCTTCCAGTATCATACCAATCCACTTATCGTTCCAGTCTTTCTTCATTAGTTTTTCCACAATCTCCTTGCAATCTGATTCAATCTGCACCCTTTTCCAGCCTTCTAGTGTAGCTAATTCCACTGCTCTCCTTATAGCTATGGCTTCCTCCATCTTGACATTCCTACTAAACAATCTTGAGACTACCCATGTTGCTAGTAACCTTCCTCTGTTATCTCTTACAACAATTCCCCACCCTGCCTTCATAACATTTCTGTTGAAAGCTGCATCAGTGTTGAGCTTGATGCTCCCTTGTTTTGGGGGTTTCCATGTTTTGCAATCAGTCCTTTCTCCAGTCCTCCTCCCTTCTTCCTCTCCCTGGCTCTTTGTTGCTTCTTGGTATTCCTTCCACTCTTCAACAGCTTTGTTAACTGGAAGGAAGGGGTCCCCTTCCGCCCCATTAAAATGCCTCTCGTTCCTTGCTTTCCAAATCTACCACAGCAGGTTTGCTGTCAAAACAATATGGTTTCGCCCATCCTCCCTCTTTGTTGCTTGCAGTAGTTATTCCCACCAATGCTAGAAGGAATGTCTAAACCCCTCTAGTCCATCCCACTGTAAAGGTGCAGCTTTCCAGGTCAAAGCAGCCTTATCACACATGAACAGTATATGTTCTATAGTCTCCACAGCTTCTCCATAGCTGTTGCACATAGGACTTCCTTTACCAATTATTCTCAGTACTACTTCATTGACAGGTAGTACCCCTCGTAAGCACTTCCATATGAAATGTTTTAGTTCGTGCTTCATATTGAGCCCCCATAATTCCTTCTAAACTCTAGATCCCTGCATATTCTTACTCTGGTTTGCTTCACTCCCTTGTTGCTTTCTTCTTTGCGTGTGCATCTGTTTCACCCACCTAGATTTTACACTATAAACTCCTTTTTCATTCCCTATCCAGTACAAATTATCCCTCCTCCCTGTTTTACTAATGGGAATTGTCATGATCTCATTGGCATCTCTTTCCTGAAATATCTCTTGTAGCAATCTTTGGTCCCATTCCCCATTTTTTATTAGCTCACTTACCTTCTGCACTCTACTCTCTCCCGTCCTTGTTGTCCTGACGTTTCCATCCCTTCCTTCTGGCAACCATCTGTCGTTCCAGATGTTAATAGCCTTCCCATCACCAATCCTTTTCCTCATTTCTGACTCTAGTACATACCTAGAACTAAGTAAACTTCTCCACATCCAAGAATCTGATGGCCTGGGTTCCATTTCCCATAAAGATTTCCCTTTGTAGTACTTGGATTTCAAAATCCTGCTTACTAGCAGATTTGGCTGTGACATTATCCTCCAGAGCTGTTTGGCTAGCATAACATTATTAAAACTCTCTATGTCTCTAAATCCTAGTCCCCCTTTCCCTTTTACCTCTGATAGTTTCCCCCAGCTAACCCAATGTACCTTCATACTTTTCTCTCCCTCACCCCACCAGAATTTTGCCATTCCGCTACTAATCTCTCTACATAACCCCTTTGGTAGCTTGCAGCAGTTCATTGCATAAGCCGGCATGGCTATTGCTACTAACTTGAGTAGCACTTCTTTTCCTATTGGACTGAGCAGCCTTTCCTTCCAGTGGTTCAGTTTCCTTGCGATCTTTTCCTTGATATATTTGAAGACGGGACTCTTTGATCTCCCCAATCGCCATAGGCAGTCCCAAGTATTGACTCTTCTTTATTTGTTTCATTCCCCCCATTACCTGTAGGATCTGCTGTCTTACCTCCCCCTCGTATTCTTGCTGAAAAAGATTGAGGATTCATCAACATTGATCACTTAGGCAGAAGCCTTTCCATAATCCTCTATCACCTGTACTACTGCTTTTGCTTCCTGCACACTTACTTTACAAAAAATTAGAGAGTCATTTGCAAAAAAGAGATGGGATAGGGTAGGGCCTTTTTGAGCAATTTTCATACCCGAAATTTGGTGTTTATCCTTAGCCCGGTGTAGGAGACTAGTAAAACGTTCTACACAAATTAAAAAGAGGTATGGGGATAGGGGGTCTCCTTGTCTTATTCCTCTAGTGGGTCTAAAATGGCCTCTTTTCTCCCCATTTATGTTCACACTAAACGAAATAGTAGTTATGCATTCCATAATCCATTTGATCCACTGCATACAAAAACCCATTTTTTCTTGGCTAAGAAGCCCCATTCTACACGATCATAGGCTTTTAACATGTCCAATTTTATTGCCATGTAAGATTCTTTTCCATTCCTTTTTCTATTTAACTAGTGGATGTATTCATGAGCCATGAGGACATTGTCAATGATTTGTCGTCGATATTGTCAATGATTTGTCATCCAGGCACAAAAGCTTATTAATTCTGGCTTATACATTGTCCCAGTATAGGCTTTAGTCTATTAACTAGTATCTTGCTAATGATCTTATAGAACACATTGCACAGACTGATAGGCCTAAACTGAGACACAAAAATTGGGTGCTCTACCCTAGGGAGCAGAGAAATGAGAGTTTCATTAAAAGCTTTCAGAATTTTACCAGAGCGAAAGAAACTCAAGACAGCTCTTGTCACATCATTTTTAATGATATTCCAAAATCTTTGGAAAAAGAAAGGGGACATACCGTCAGGTCCTGGTGCTTTATTTGGATGCATGGAGAACACTGCTTCCTTTATCTCAGCTTCATATATTGGTCTGATCAGTCTCCTGTTCATCTGGTTAGAGATAGTCTGTGGAACGTTCCTCAAAAGCTCACCCTCTCCCCTTGGATTTGAAGTAGTGAAGATATTCCTGAAGTACTCTATTATCTCTCCTTGCATCTCTCCCTTAGACTCACACCAGCTCCCATCTTCTCTCTGGAGTGTAGTTATATTATTTTTCTTCCTTCTAGCAGCCACATTCACATTATTCACCCAATTCAATAAACATTTTTTTCTCTCTCATGGTATCAGAGTAAAGGCTTGCTCTTTGCTCTTGATTCTTTTCTTTTCGGTCCTATTCTTCAATCTTCAACAAAATCTCCCATTCCCTTCACTTCAATGGCTAACAATAATACTTAAATCACCATTCCCAATGTTCAAGAACCCTCAAATTCATTAACCATGATTACTATTCAAAACTTCATTAAACTTACACCCACCAAATATCTTTCTTGGAATACCCAAGTGAAAGCCATTTTCATCGGCTATGATTTACAAAAATTTATTGATGGATCTCACCCTACTCCTCGGCTCACCATCACCATCAATAACGCTAATTCCACCAATCCTACATACCAAACATAGTTATATCAAGATAAATTATTATTTGAAGGTTGGCATTCTCTCTTCTTCTGTAGTTCTTCTGATCTCCCATTCTAAAGCCTTTTATGAAGCCTAGCAAATACTTGGCAACACCTATGTTTGACCATCTCGTGGTCATATCAAGCAACTCAAAGATCATCCTAAAAATATCACTCAAGATTCTCAATCCATTACAGACTACATGTAGTCTATTAAAACCAAAGCCGATGAACTTGCTACTCTTGGTAAGCCTGTTGACCACGAAGATTTGATTGAAAAAGTACTTGAAGGCCTTGATAAAAATTATCAATCTGTTATTGATGCTGTCAATAGTTGTCATTCTACCATCTATTTTGATGAACCCATGAAAAACTCATTAACAAAGAACTATCTCTCAGTAACAAAATAAGTCTTCCACATCTACTGGCATCTGCTCATCTCATTAATGTTCGCTTCACTCCATGGCCAATTGCTAATCACACTCCTCAACTTCCTAGAACCACACCAACACCCACTCAAGGTATCCCAAGAAATACTTCCACCAACCCTCATAATACCCATCCTCCTACTCATCCATTCTTGGTCGTTGTCAACGATGCAGTACTTAAGGACATGTAGTCTCATATTGTCCCTTTACTAACAACAGTTCCCTCATGTGCAACCTTTTCCTTGTCTTGATAATTCATCACAATCTTGATCACAACGGCTCCCTAGCAAGTTCAAACAACTATTGCAACCACTCCTCTCTCCAACACGACATGGCTACTTGATAGTTATGCCTCCCATCATGTCATCAGCAACCTTAAGAATCTTGCTCTCCATAGTCCTTATGATGGTACATATGAAATTATGATTGAAGATGGCTTTGGACTTCCCATATCCCATACTGGTTTTACCTCTTTTACCACTTTGTCTCACTTTTTTACCTTATCTAATGCTCCCTGTGTTCCTACTATGAAACGTAACCTTATTTCTATCTCCCAATTTTGCAAGATTAACAATACTTTCATTGAGTTCTTACTCTCTTCTTTTCATGTGAACGATCTTCGTACCAGGGAAATCCTTTTGTAGAATTAGACTAAGGATGGGATTAGACTAAGGATGGTGCGTATGAATGACCACATCCACTGCTCAACCATATTTAATAACATTTTCTGGTGTCAAGATCACTTTGTCGGAGTGGCATCATAGGTTAGGTCATCCTTCATTATCAATCTTCAAACATATTATTTCTTCGTCCAATTTAGATGTCTCTCATTCTTCCAACTTAAATTTCAATTGTAATTCATGTCAATGTAACAAAAGTGATCAATTATCAATTTCTACTTCTACTCTCTCTACCACTCCACCTCTTGAAATTATATTCACTGATATATGGATATCACTAATCCATTCTGTTGACAACTTTAAATACTATATCATCTTTGTCGATCATTTTACAAAATACATCTGGTTTTATCCCCTTAAACGCAAATCTGAAACACATGATGTCTTTGTGTGCTTTAAGGTTCTAGTAGAAAATTTCTTTAATCGTCCAATCAAAATACTTTACTCTAACAATGGGAGGAAATATCAAACTCTCTCTTTATTCTTAACCGTCAACGGGATCTCACACCTTACTTTTCCACCTCATACTCTTGAACAAAATGGGTACTCTAAAAGCTGTCATCGTCACATTATTGAAACAGGTCTCTCTCCCTACCCATACATCTATGCCTTTATCATGCTGACCTTTTGCCTTTTCTACTATCGTCTATCTCATCAATCGCCTCCCTACACTCACTTTAAACCACCTTTCCCTATATTTCAAATTTTTTAACACATTTTTCAACCATTCCAAACTCTAAAATTTTGGATGTCTTTGTTATCCTTGGCTTTGCCTATACACATTCCACAAACTCAAGTCTTGATCTTCTCCTTGTGTCTTTGTCGAGTATTCTCCCACTCAAAGTGCCTATCTGTATTTTGACACATCTACCGCTCGTTCATACATTTTTTATCATCTCTGCTTTGTTGAGTCCATTTTGTCTTTGCCACTTCTCATACTTTTCTTCCTCATGCCACTCTATCTACCATCTCCGAGTATTGCTCTATGAGCTTACCAAGTGGCCATGCCATTCCTAGATGCAAATCTTGCTTCTTCATTAAATCTACCAACTCCTACCACTTCCAGCCAACCCCCAGACCCATCTCAAAATTCTGCCTCTAGTGCATCCATTCTAGTGCACCTACACCAGAACCTGATATCCATTCTAGTGTACCCATACTATACCAAAAATTGAAAGAGATCATGACAATGACTCATCACTCCTACCTAATCAAACCAACCCTAATCACTCACCTGACATCTCATTCTCACCTCGTGTTAAAGTCACTTACTTCAAACACAATATCTATAAATCAATTCAGAAACTTAACCTCATTACCCACCTCCAATAACTTACCTTTGAACCCACCACTATTACCCAAGCCATCAAAGACCCCAAATGGCGCAAAACTATATCCAACGAGTTTGATGTTTTATTTCGCAAGGGGACATGAGAACTAGTGGCCTCCCATCCTACTCAAAATATGGTTGGTTGTAAGTAGATATTTGTTGAGCTATGCCAACTTTTCCTACAGATTTTATCAGATTGAGTTTGATATCAAAATAATTTAGTTATTAGAAAAATAAGAATATTTGTTAACCAAAGATCATGTTAATTTGTTAACAAATATTTTAGCTAAGATTTGCTAGTAGAAGAAAATTATATTTTGTTAAGATTTTTAAAATAATTGTTAGTTAAATATTTTGTTAGTTTATTTTATGTAATCGCTATCAATAGTGAGTTGATTAATGAATAACATAAGCTTATTTTCCACCTTCAATACAAGTTTCTTGTAAACTTTTTTTGCTACACTAAGGTGTTGTTTCTTAGTGTATGCTCCAAAAAATCAACAAAATGGTATCAAAAGCCTAAATTTTAAGGGCCTGTTTCTTTGAGAGTTAGTGAATCTGGTGAGAATCCCTTTTTCACTATAAAATTGTACATTAAGCCTTCAACATCAAAATGCCAGGAAACAACTTCTTGTCCAATTCTCCAAGTTTCACTAGTGACAACTACCAAATTTGTGCTGTCAAAATGAAGTCATATTTGGTGGCTAATGATCTTTAGGATATGGTAGAGACAGATTCTATTCCTGAATTGTCAGAAAATCCAACTATTGCAGAGATGGGAGCCCATAGGGATGCAGTCAAAATGAGATCAAAAGCCATGACATGCATTCATTCAGTAGTTTTTGATGTAGTATTTACAAAAATTATGGCTTGTGAAACTGCAAAGGAAGTTTGGGATTCTCTCAAAGTGGCTTTTCAAGACAATGACAGAACAAGACAGATGCAAGTTTTGAACCTTAGGAGAGAATTTGAACTCCTTAGGATGAAAAACAAAGAAAACATTAAAGAGTATTCTGACAGACTCTTAAATGTTGTGAATAAAATTAGGTTGATTGGAGAACAACTTTCGGATAGCAGAATTGTAGAGAAAATCTTGGTAAGTTTACCAGAAAGGTTTGAAGCCAAGATTTCCTCCCTTGAAGATTCAAGGGATCTCTCTCAGATAACCTTGCCAGAATTAATCAATGCTTTAGAGGCACAAGAACAAAAATGAACCATAAGAACTGAAGAAGTCATTGAAGGTGCTTTTCAAGCAACAAATAAGGATCAAATTCGACAAGGTGGTAGAAATGACCAAAAGAAAAATAGCAAAGATGAGAAGAAAAATAGCAAAAATCTTCCATATTCATACTGTAAGAAAACCTCACATCTTTCAATATATTGTTGGTTTAGACCTGACATTCAATGTAAGTTTTGTAAGCAAATGATACATATGGAGAGAGTTTGAAAAAATAAAAGAAAAAGAGGACATCAAACTCAGATGGTTGATGAACAAGATGAGGAGCAACTTTTCGTGGCCACTTATCTTGCAAACAATAATTTCAGTACTGAAACTTGGCTAATAGATAGTGGTTGCACTCATCACATGGCATATGATGAATCTATATTTAAAAATTTTGATAAATTGCAAATCTCCAAAGTCGGAATTGGAAATGGAGGTTATATTGAGATGAAAAGCAAAGGTAGTGTTACTATTGATTATGGTTCAGGTAGCAAAATTATTTCTGATGTTTTGTATGTACCTAAAATTAATCAAAATCTATTAAGTGTTGGACAGTTATTAGAGAAGAATTATTCTGTCATCTTAAAAAACAGGACCTGTGTTATACATGATCCAGTTGGAAATTAGTTTTCTCGGTGAAAATGAGGGGCAAAAATTTTTCTTTGAATTTGTCAGAAATTGACAATTCTAAGATGCAGTACTGTGAACCATCAAATTTAGATGTTGCTAAAATTCAGGAGGAGATCACTGATAAGACAATTGAAGGAGTTTATGTTGTGAAAATTCATGAAAAGCTACCCAAAGATGATGGTGGTGACAAAGTTGATAAAAGACCATACAAAAATTTGAAGGATTATTTTATGTCTCTTATAGCAATCATTTTTTGTATTGCGAATTTCTTCTTCAGGTTCATCTATTACGTATGGGAGTTCCACTTTCAAGTTGTAAAGAAGTCACTTGAATACATCAGAAAATTTGGTATTGATTTTGAAATTTGGCTCAAGAAACATTGCAAGACTGATGACCAGATTACAGACATTTTTATGAAAGCCTTGTCCAAAACAAGATTCGAAAATTTGAGAAGATAATTGAAAATCTGCAGCAAAAATGGCAAGAAGGAGTATTGAGATATGCCAACTTTTTCTATAAATTTTATCAGATTAATTTGATATCAAAATAATTTAGTTATTAGAAAAATAAGGATATTTGTTAACCAAAAATCAAGTTGATTTGTTAACAAATATTTTAGTTAAGATTTGCTAGTAGAAAAAGATTATATTTTGTTGAGATTTTTAGGATAATTGTTAGTTGAATATTTTGTTAGTTTATTTCATGTAATCGCTATAAATAGTGAGTTGATTAATGAATAATATAAATTCATTTTCCACCTTCAATAAAAGTTTCTTATAAGTTTTTTTGCAACACTAAGGTGTTGTTTCTTAGTTTATATCCCAAAAAATCAACAATATTCCGCACTAAATATTTACCTGATTGCTCTATTGACAAGTATAAAGATCGAATAGTTGCTAAAGGCTTCCATCAATGCCCCAGACTTGACTACACTGAAACTTTTAGTCCTATCATAAAATTCACCACTGTCCATCTTGTTCTTAGTCTTACCATTAGTCAGGGTTAGCAGCACTAAGGTGTTGTTTCTTAGTTTATATTCCAAAAAATCAACAATATTTCGCACTAAATATTTACCTGATTGCTCTACTAACAAGTATAAAGATCGAATAATTGCTAAAGGCTTCCATCAATGCCCCAGAGTTGACTACACTGAAACTTTTAGTCCTATCATAAAACTCACCACTGTCCATCTTGTTCTTAGTCTCACCATCAGTCAGGGTTAGTCGCTCAGACATCTTGATGTCAATAATGCCTTCCTACAAAGTACTCGCATTGAGAATGTGTTCATATTTCAATTTCCGGGTTTCATTGATCATGACCATCCTTATCATCTCTGCATGCTCTGCAAGGTTATCTATAGTCTCAAACAAGCCCCACATGTCTGGTATCATTAATTGCGGCAATTTCTTCTTCAATATGGCTTTACCAACATTGCCAATACTTCTTTGTTCATCTTCAATTATAGTGGCACCATTCTTTATCTTCTAATTTATGTAGATGATTTCTTTGTAACTGAAAACAATACCAAAGCTACGCATACTTTCGTGGAACAACTTTCTCAGCACTTTTCTCTCAAGGATCTTGGTCCCATAACATACTTCATTGGAGTGGAAATTACCTCCCACACCAATGGTTTTTTCCTCAGTTAACGCAAGTACGTTGCTGATTTTCTTGACAAAACTCGACTGAATTAAAGCTTGCTTCTATACCACTAGCAACCTATCCATTTCTCACCTTGTAATTGGGGACTCTACTATCTGATCTAACCGAGTATCACATAGTTGTTAGTAGCCTCCATTATCTCTCCCTTGCCTGGTTGGACATTGCCTATGCAGTGAATAAACTCTCAATTTATGCATCAACTGACAAGTGACCATTAGAATGTGGTCAAGCGTTCACTGCGATATCTCTATGGCACCTTAAATCATGGTATCACACTTTGTCGGACCTCTTCACTAGCACTTCAAGTTGATTTCGATGTTGATTGGGCAGGTAACAAAGATGATTTCATCTCCACTGGTGCATATACAATCTATCTGAGTCACAATCCTATTTCTTGGAGCTCCAAAAAATAGCGTACTATGGCTCACTTTTCAATTGAGACTAAATACTGATATGTAGCCTTCATCGCTATACAACTCAGTGTTACTCTTTTCCCATAACCTGTTATATGTTGTGATAATGTTGGTGCAACAAATCTCTATTCTAATTCGATTTTCCACTCAAGCATGAAACATGTTGCTCTTCACTATCATTTTATCCATGAACAAGTTCAAAATGGTTTCCTACGAGTGTCACATGTTTCTGCCACTAATCAACTCATCAACACTCTTGCTCATTCTTAGTTTGACTCTCTCAAGGCCAAGATTAGACTTGCTCTACAGCCATCCAAGTTGCGGGGGCATGATAAGACTATACAATCAAATTGAGAAAATCAAGTCAATCAGTTGAGAAAAATATTTTGTTTTATCAAATAGGATATTGTATCAATTAGTACTATAAGCATTAATTAGGATCCTACCATATGTTTTAAGTGTTTAGATTTATTATGTACTACCTATAAATATAGGCATTGTATTGTTGTATCATTTAAACAAAGTGGTATCAAGACCCTATGTCTCAAGAGTCTGTATTGTTTTTTTTATGTTATAAACTAAGAAACAACATCTTAATTAATATTGCAAAAAATGGCTTACAAAGGATTTGTATTAAAGGCTAAAGATGGCTAAAGATAATCTTATGTTCTTTATTCATCAACTCACTATTTATAGAGTTTACATAAAACAAACTAACATAATTTTCATCTAACAAATTTCCATAATTTTCATCTAACAAATCTCCATACAAATTAGGAAAAATGACCTGTTTCATCCCTCACATTTCACAAAATATTCTTTTCGTCCCTCACTTTTAAAATGAAGCAATTTCATCCCTGACATTTAAAAATTAAAGCTATTACATCCCTGAACCTAATTTTCAATTTGAATCAAACCATCCAATAACCCAGTAATAAATTTCGGAGATAGAATTGATAGGTCACTCGGTCAATTTCATCATATTCACATGACATTTATCAAACCAAAAAAATAAACATTATAACATAAAGACCATTATTTGTCTTGGAATAGTCGAATTTTTCTTTTGGGTAAATCTTTTCATGCATCGTTAGTATATTCGCTTGCAAGTCTAGATGTGTATCATAAATACAAAATTTGGTGTTTAAATTTAAATTGAAATGATATGGTAAGTACATAAAACCATCAGTGTATACAATAACAATATAGGAATTCAAGTTGAGTTATATTCAAGTTGAGTTAACCAAGTGATCTACCAATTATACCTTCAAAATTTGTAATCGGGTTGATAGGTGGTTTGATTCAGATTGAAAATTGGATTCCAGGATGTAATAGCTTTAATTTTTAAATGACAGGGACGAAATTACTTCATTTTAAAAGTAAGGGACGAAAAGAATATTTTTGTGAAATGTGAGGGATGAAATAGGTCATTTTCCCTACAAATTAATGTAATCTAAATCTTAGCAAAAATATTTGTTAACAACTCAACATGATTTTCTGTTTCAACTCAACATAATTTTCTGTTAACAAATATTCAAACAATAACATTTATTCAGCAATTAATTAAATTATTCTAGTACCAAATGAATCTAGAAAAATCTGCAATAGTTTGCATATCTCAACAACTTTGTCTACACGAGATAATTTTTGGAAATGTCTCACTAATTCTTTTTAATTTAATTAATTGACGTGAAAGGAATTATTGAAGCTGCCACTCATAAATATTTGTTTCATAGGTAAAGGGGAAATAAGCAATTAATTTGTCTATTATCAGTAAAATGGTGTTGAATATCTTAAAAGCAAAAAGGGACCCCAAAAAAGATGTGCTAATTGATTTTTTAATTTAAAAAAAAAAAGATTTTATTACTAAGGTTACAAATGAATTAAACCACTCATGAACGCTTGTGAGTCGATTTGGTCAAATTTGGATTCGAACTCAATCAATATCAAGTTCGGGTTAAGTTCAAGCCAACTAAATCGAGTTATCAAACTTGAGTCGAGCATAGAGAAACTTAACTCGTTAACTCGCGAGTCGACTCAATTATGTATAAATGTATGTATATATTATTTTTATTTTAATAGTAAATTACTTATATATCCCTAACATTTTTATATTTATTAAGAAAAAATGAATATTTTATTCATTTTTTTAAAAAAATTAAATATTTCCTTTATCCCATATATTTAATCATGTTTGAGAATATGTACTTTTTATGCACAGTACACTCAACCAAAAAGTTTTTTCTTTTATTTCACTTTTACCCTTAATCATGTGCTGGTCAAAGTAAGAAGTAAAAATCAATCTCATCACATTTGTTTTTATGCATCATTAATGAATGGCATAAGGAGAATTTCAGAGTATAAAGTAGTTAAAAATGCCAAACATGACAAATATTTTGGAATAGTCAAAAAAGAAAAGTATAACACTTTTAATGGGACGAATGAAGTAATTATTTTTTCTTTTTTTTTTAAACACAAGTAGGCTCGAGTATGAATTTGACTAGGCTCAAATTTGAAGTCGAACTCGAGTTTTATATTGAACGTTTATCAAGTTCATGCTCAAGTTCGAACTTGATAAAATTGATCCAAGACTCATTCAATTAGGAAAAAACTCAACTCGACTCACTTCGTTTGCAGTCTCACAAATAACAATACCTATACCATAAGCATCTTTAACCTGGGAAATAGCAGCATCAAAGTTAACTATAAAGTGGTCTGTGTCCAGGAGGACCATCGAGCAGCTTCGTGGTTCGTCAAATGATTTGTGGGACTCACGTTAGCTTCTTTGAAGGCGGCATTGAGACAAGATGCAAACGACACTAATGCCAAAGAATCCTTGCATTTTCTATTGAACAAATATTGCGCATTCCAAATCTCAAAGCATAAGATGGCAAAGTACTCACAATCATTACTGGAAAACTTTCGTATCATTTCCTTACTGCGATACAGTAATTGAATTTTCCATTCTAAGAATGCTAGCGTCCAAACCTGAGTTGACACTGGACAATAAATTAAACCATGCAGAAAGTCTCCGTCAGCTTTGACGTACGGTACACAAGTGAGGTCAGTTAACACTCCCCTATGTCTTAGATTATCACAAGAACGAAGAGAATTGTGACAAATGCACTAAAGTAGATGCTTGCACTTGCTGGCAGCATTAAGAGTCCAAATTTTCTTCTGTACACGATCCCATTCTCCACTGTAATTCCCTTGATTAATTAAGTCGGATTGAGTAATCTTTGAATTCAAGGTAATATGGTAAGCACTTCTGACAGTAAACTTATCATTCTTTGTATAGTGCCAAATCTATCTATCTTTAGCTCGTACTCGGCCACGGGAATCGATTTGATGAGCTTTTGCTTCCTCGGAATAGAAAATATCATCAATTAATGAAACATCCAACACGACCAGTAGTTCAAATGAGTCAAATTCAATCAAATAACTCAAGAGCATGCTCGGTCAACAGAATTTCGAGCTTAATAGCTCGTACTCGGCCCACGGGAATCGATTTGATGAGCTTTTGCTTCCTCGGAATAGAAAATATCATCAATTAATGAAACATCCAACACGACCGGTAGTTCAAATGAGTCAAATTCAATCAAATAACTCAAGAGCATGCTCGGTCAACAGAATTTCGAGCTTAATATGTAAAATTTGAAAGTTCCTCGAATTTAATCGAGCACAATCGAGCTTACATATATGTGTCTTTTTTATTATTTTTTTGTTTATTAACATGAAATATCTACTTTGTCCATTGTTTAAAATTATATAAAATATAAATTTATATTTATTAAATTTGATTAGACTCGATTGAGTTTGACTAAACTCAAATTAAAATCGATTGGCTTGATTTGCGCAAGTTCAAGTTCGACCTCGAACTCGATCAAACTTGAGTAAGACAAAACAAAATCGAACTCGAGTTCAAGTTCAAGTTCAAGTTCAAATCCAAATTTTTTAATTCGAGTAGCATACTCGACTCCATTCAACTCGATTGCATTCCTAAACATGAAACTCATTATCTATGAGTTCACAAACACGAGTATCATTATCTATGAGTTCACTAACACGATTATCAAGAGGAAGAGGATGGGGAGGTCAGTGAATTAGAAATGAACTTGATTTTTACAGCTATTTATCACCCTATATACATATAAGTATGGAATTACCATACTAGACTTTCAATCAGCAACCAACGTTTAACGCCTTATCATGTTCAAGAATACCATACCAAGTGATGTATATATATATATACACTATAATTGGTGATGAATTTATATACACTATAATTGGTGATGAATTATTTAAACTTTATATCGACTCATAACTCATCACAAGAATATGTGCTATAAGCATGGGGCTAAATACTAGTAATTCGGGTTTTAAAAAAAAAACACTCTAAACGCCTGAGAGGGCACATGCGACCATGCGAGTTCGAACCCGGAAAACAAAAAACGCCAAAACTCCTCAACGCAAAAAAGCAGGCGGAATTCAAACCCCACTCTTAATTCAAAACCCATACCCACTCTGAATTTTTTGTTTCACGTCCGCGTACTCACTCCCTCTCGCCCTGCCTCTCACAAATCACATATCATCGATTCTACTCTCTCTCCAAACCCTAACCCCTGTTTTTTTCACAGATATTCCCATAATTGTTCACATTTGTGGCTAATTTGGCTTCTATTTCTCGGATTTCTCTTTCTATATTTCTTCTCTGTTTGAATTTTATTAGGGTTTCTCTGCTAAATCGGTGGGATAGAGTGTGTGTAAAAGCTGGCTATGGATTATCCGCCGTACGATAGTAGTGGTGAGTTGCTTTTTACCTTTTCTAAATTTTTTGAGATAAAAAAGATTGAAAGATTGTATTTTTGCTGCAATTATTGGTCGTTATATGGTAATTTTGTTGGTTTAGTTGAGTTAATTGTTGAATTTGAGCTATTTTATGATGAATATCAGTGTGCATTTGTTGGTCATGGAGAAATTTTGTTTAATTTTAGTGGTAAGGAGTAGTTGATTTTGTGGGTTTTGGTTTTATGGGGTCTTTGTAGTTTTTTCAGACCGCGAATTTGTGGTGGGAAAGGGGCATATTGGTTCTACTCTTCTGTGAAAAAGTTTGTTATTGATGTACTTTATCGAGTTAAGCTTTGTCCTGTTGAAGATCAAGTTGATTTTTTTGGTTTTTTTTTTTTAAATGAAGTTGAGCTTTTCTTCTGATAGAGCTAGAAGTAACTCCAAAAAAAGAAGAAAAAAACGAAAGGAAAATATCTTGGACTTTTTATGGTCATTGGGATTACGAATGACTATGAAGTTTGGTGATTGATTTAGACCCTAACATCCTCTAAAGCTATAGTCAAGTTGTTATTTGGAATATTGAGTGGTTTTTGGTCAAGAGCTAGTTGGCATTATCGGTGCCTTGCATCTATGGTTTCGAAATTTATCATAATTTTTAATTGGAGAGAATTGGGACTTAGCTTGTGAAGAGCTGGTAGTTCATTGATTCATTCTGATTGGGTGTTCCAAGTTTTTCTATAGCAGTGAGGTGGTTAAGGTAGTCTAGACTACTAAGAGGAAGCTGTCCTGTGGAATGTGGGCAATTCACATGGAAAGCACTAATGTTGTAAAACTGCCTGTGGGATGTGCACTAGGATGGGGTTGTTGTGAATTTGAAGTGATGCCTAGTTGATTTTCAGTTGGTTCTGGTAATCTTGCACTTTGAAGTGTTTTGGTACTGTACATTAGTACCTTTGCTTATATATGTTGTTCTTTGCATGTTTAAATTGTTATTGAAATCTTTGTCCATCATCCTAAAAGTATTAATATCCAAAATCTTTAAGAAAAATTAGTCTTCTAATTAGAGTTCCTCAAATACATTGAAGATGTCACCTCTCTGGCAGTCTAGTATACGTTGTTGATGGGCTGCAACAGGAACAAATGTTGCAGATATTAAAGCCATAGTTCACATCGACTGTATGAATCAACACTTTTAACTATAGCTGTTTCAGAAAGGAATAACGTTTTTATGAGAAAAAAACATGTTTTAGTAGTAATCTTCGTTAAACATGTGATAATTTGAGCTTATGCATTCTATTCGTTGGTACTGGAAATAGTTATGTACTTTTCTGAGCCACTGCTCTGTCAAGTTTTTTGCTAAACTTTACTTGTTTCTTGGGGAGAATGAACAGTAGGAGATTTTTTTATGAGAGATATATGTTGCTTGGAGGGTATCAATTATTGAAAGGATTATGGAAAAATTCAGAGCTTAAACTGGAGGTAAGTTTAATAGTACCTTAAGTTGGCTAGAGAAAATATTGATCAGATGGAGAAACACGTTGTGAGATCATCAACTTTTCTGAAATTTGAAATATGCACTGAGGTATTTGATTTTTATATATTGCTAAATGTCAATGTTCTGTTAGATGGAACAGGCTCTTCTCTAGTAGAGTAACAAGGTTGGCACTTCTACAGCTAATTTTTTTTACTGTGCTTTTTTGTGCTGGTAAATATATCAAGCAAATAAAATGGGTCACTAAATTGATCAACTAGAGGATAAGAAGGTATAAAACTTTCAGGTTTGTAATTTAGTTTCGAAAATCTCATAGTGTTTCTTTTCTTCTTCGCTTCACATTATGTGCATGTAAGAGAACAGGACTATAAAGATATGAAATTGCTAAACTTTAATGGTAATGCTATTTTTTATGCTGAAGATCATCTGCAGTGTTCAATTTTCCTTTTATTTATGGGTATCTTCTGGGTTGCTAAAATCCTCTTTTGATGAGGCTTCTTCTTGGAAATTTGAAAGCACATGTCTAAGAATTTTGTATCGTATTCTGTTATGTATAGCTATGGTGTTATCTCTAAGCAGATTTTAGGCCTAAAGGTTTCACTGGATCACATAAAACCATACGCTGCATGGAGAAGTGTACCCTTGATGCTGGCATTGAGTTTAAAGTTAATTTATGTAAAGATGATTGCAATGAAAT
This sequence comes from Coffea eugenioides, assembly GCF_003713205.1. Classification (NCBI taxonomy): domain Eukaryota; kingdom Viridiplantae; phylum Streptophyta; class Magnoliopsida; order Gentianales; family Rubiaceae; genus Coffea; species Coffea eugenioides. The sequence continues at coordinate 30,486,926 of NC_040036.1, read as the reverse complement.
CATGTAATAATTTAAGAATACTTTAGTTAGTAAATTAGTTGTTCTAAATTGCAGAGCATCATTAATCATTTGACACCATTCTACAGACAAAGCACTTTCTTGTTCTGTCCTGCTTGACTGCTTCACCATCAAGTAAGATAACTTCTCTGTGCACAATGAATCTAATGCAGGAACAGATGATGATCTCCCTCCATCACATCAGAACAGAATGCCAAGAGGAGGTGCCCGTGTTGCAGGGAATGGCAGGCCACCTGTTATGGGATCTGTACCATATCCTAGGATGATGGGTGAAACGGATATGGAGGCCCAAATTCACCAGCTTGAGCAAGAAGCATACAGTTCTGTCCTAAGAGCCTTTAAAGCTCAAGCTGATGCCATTTCTTGGGTACCTCTTGACTTAAACAGCTGCATCTAATCTCTGTATATTTGCTTGATCAGGTTGAAATGAGTGGTTGCTAAATGAATTGTACTTTCTTCAGGAGAAGGAAAGTTTAATAACTGAACTCAGAAAGGAGTTAAGATTGTCAAATGAAGAACATAGAGAACTTCTTGGCAGGGTTAATGCAGATGATGTTATCAGAAGAATAAGGTCTGGTTGTTGTAAAACAGAATTCCTTTTGTCAAGAGTCATACACTAATTTTTGACTCATTAATCGATCTGTTCTACCTGTTATCTTTCATCTTTGTAATGTGTGATAAATGTGATCAGGGAGTGGAGACAGTCAGGTGGGCATCAACCGGCCATGCTTGGTGCAGGTCAAGCTGTCCATGATCCAGTGCCCAGTCCCTCGGTATCAGCTTCTCGCAAGAAACAGAAGATAGCACCTTCATTACCTTCTCAATCTTTTGGAGGTCCTTCTCCTTCCTTCCATCCCCAAGCAGTGGCTGGAACGAACCAGCCATCTTCATCAGCTGGGAAGCGTGGACCTATGGTTGGGACAAAGGGCAAGAAGCACAAATCTGTATGTCAGAAATGTTTGATGTTCTGTAACTTAAAACTTCTGATTGTCTTATTTGAGCTATTTCTCCTATGGTTTTCTTCATAGGGTCAGATGCTACCTAATGCTTCTTCCATGAAAATGCAATACCCTCCCTCGGGTCCAACTGGGAGGAGTCAATTTGGTAATCGGGTTAGTTCTGGTGGTCATGCAAGTGAACCTGCTGAAGCAGGATCATTCAATCAATTGATTGGGAGGAAAGTGAGGACGCGATGGCCAGATGACAATAACTTTTATGAAGCTATTGTAGCAGACTACAATGCAATTGAGGTATATCTGAATTTTGAATCCAAATTCACGTCTCTGCTGGTCCATTAGTGACAGTTGTCTTCTGTGCCATCTTCAGGGCTTGCATGCTCTTGTCTATGATATGGGTACTGCAAATGAGACATGGGAATGGGTCAATCTTGCTGAGGTAGATACAAGTTTTGCTTTCTTTATTCAGTGAATTTGCACAAGAAACTTTTTATCTATTAACCTTGGTCACTCTGCATAATTGTAAGATGTTTATTAATTATTTTTTTTCATGCTTCATAACTCTGAGCTGCTACTTATAGACTATGGTAGGATCAACATGTTCTTTTGCCCATTGTGTAATGCTAGGCAATCGTTTCAAGTTCGAGCCCATTGTCATGTATTCATGATTGCAAACTCCCATGCCATAAGATTATATGAACCAAAGATACTGCAGGGATTTAAGGTAGCATAGGGTTAAACATAGAGTAAGTTTAAGAGTAATTGGAAAGCAAACATACCCTGAAGTCTGGTTTATGTCTCTTGTGGCATATCTTTTTGCATAATTTTTATTGTTGGTTGATATTGGAAGTTTTGAGGGATCACCACTTCTCATATGGCTTAAACAACAAATCTAGAAATGTTAGCAGAAAAAGATGTTTCAAACTTTGTATTTCAGATGGACCTGAAACTGTTGCAGTAGGGTTTGGGTTGGACTGCAGTTGGCTTGATAGGCAGCTGCTAACAATATAAGTTTGTTAATGAGAACAGTTGTCAAATTATCTCCAATATGCTTGAGTCTCCTGGTGAGCATGGATAGGCATCTTGTTTTGAGACCTGATTCTGGTTGCTGCTTATGTTCCACACAAGGTTCTTTGATGATTTCATGGTGAATTTTTGAGGTCTAGTGGGGTCAGACTGGTCTGGAATTGATTCAAATGTTCCACTTCGGAAATTTTGAAAGTTTATCATCAGTTGGTGACATGCCTTGTGAACTTGGGTATTCCAAGCTCAAAATTCTGGAATGCTGCTTGACTTCTAGCTTCCTTCAAGGGCGAAAGTTTAGTCAGACAGTATGTTGTGTTTTGCCCTATATTAATAGTCAACAGTGACTGATAATAGATAAGCATGTGATGAGTAGTTCTCTCAATTTGAAGATTATCATTGTTTTTGTGCTGAGATTATCACGACATTTATTCATCTATCTTATTTTTGGATCAGATTTCTTCTGAAGATATACATTGGGAAGGTGAAGACCCTGGAATATCTCATCATGGAGGTTATGGTGGATCAGGCCGTGGAATGAATAGAACTGTTGGACGTGACGGTGGTCCGGGTGCAGGTAGAGGTAGGGGAATGTTAAAAGGTCAGTCACGCAAGGATTTTCTGCCATCACAGAATGGCATAGGAAAGAAGGGATCAGATGATATTCAGTTGCTTCACACAGATACTTTAATTAAAGAGGTAGCAACAGCATTCATCAGTAATTTTACAGGCAAATTTTATAGCATCTGTAGTGTCCTGACTAATGATCCTGGACAGGTTGAGAGGGTTTTCAGTGCTAGTCACCCGGATCCTCAAGAGATTGAGAAGGCAAAGAAAGTGCTCAAGGTAAGAAATTATGCAAATTTGGTGGTTATTCTTGTTTCTCCACTTGTTTACTCAGCAAGGATGGGATGTCTTTTTTGGTACAGGAACATGAACAAGCACTGGTAGATGCCATCGCAAGGCTTGGAGATATTTCTGATGGTGAAAGTGGTAAAAATTTCCTTAAAACCTATATTTTTAGTTTGGATTGAAATTAACTATCTTTGTTCCTGAAAAATTCCTTATGTTAAACTGTTCAAACATTGCTTCAAAATGCTGATGATTGCTTCATTTGTTTCCAACTTCAATGCTGTTTTGGCATCACACGTCTGAATTCAAACTGTGGAATGAGCTTTTCCAGAATATTTAGTCATAGAGAACTTGAGAATAAATTCACATTCTTGATACCCTGAAAGTGTCTTTACTATTCGGGGCTGGTTATGTCTTCCCAAGCAATCTGCCCACAGTAACTGTTGTCAATGACCAGATTCGTATTTTGGATGAATAGCAAAATCAGTGTGTGTGTGTGCGCGCTCATGTTCAGAAGGTGGTGTTATTCCCTATAACCAAGCATTTTAAAGGTCGATGATTTGTTTTTATGCAACAAAGCCATTACAAGATCAATTGGCTTCAGGTGTGAGTGTGCTAAGTTGCATATGTTTGCAAACATCAACATGCTTGTCAAATTGTTGGTGTGGTTTTCAGTGCAGGCTACTGTCTTATCTGAAGTTTAATTGGTAGTAGTGTGTTCGAGCAATTCAGAGTCTTGAAGCTGATGGTTCTGTTTCCTATTGATGACAGATGGAGGCCATTTCTTGCACGGACAATCAATGGTCAGAGAATGACAGCTCGATAACTGAATTGGAAAATAGTATAATAGCAGATATGGCTGAGAAAAGAGACATTTTGGTTTAGCAGCTGAATGGATCAGACAAATAGGATTGTACCATGAGGGTTGATTGTGATGAAGTGCCGAGTTAAAATCTGGAGCTCTGTTGTATAATGTGGTCTTCCATTTATTTGCCTTAGCAATTGAATTATTGTAGGCCTTAAGTAATTTAGAAACAGGCTAATTCGTAGCTGGGTGATAACAGTTTATCACGGACAAGTGATGATGTAAAATTATAATAGTTGTTACTGACACGTAATCGTGTACAAAAGGTTTTTGGTCTAGAGCTGGGTAATTTCTTTGCCTAAATTTTTGCAGCCCGATTTTTTTTTTTTTTTTTTAAATTCAAAGCAGCCCCTGGAATGATTGTGTTAAAAGTGCACTTTTTTAGACGCCTGGAGCCGGGAATTGTGTTGCTTCTGTACTTTTGTATTTTGGTGACTTGGGTTTCGTCACTTAAGTCAAGGTTTGTGGGCATCTCCAATATTTGGAACAGATAAATGTTATGCAAATTGTTGGCTTGACTGGACTTTTTTTTTTTTGGGTAAGAGACTAGACTATTGTTACAACAGAGAACTTGACTGAAGAAAGTAGTGTTGGCCCCGTTCGCTACATGCTAAACTCAGCTCTTCATTTTAGCTCTTCATCGTACTTGAAGCTTTTTTTTTTATTTTTTTTAAGTGAAAGGTTTTAAATTCAAAACTTTTACATACAATTTTTTCTTCCTTATCATCTAATTCAACCAACCTTCCTTCCTTCCTTTACATTATAATTCATGTTATATAGTGCAATCTTATATATATATATATATATATATATATATTTTTTTTCGGGTGCAATCATATTACTAAATAGCGTGACAAATTTAAACGTACAAGTTTCTTTTTCCTACTCAAAATAATCAAACTTCTTTTCAAAATATTTTCATCTGTACATGATCACTGTACTTGTTCAATTTGATATCAAAAGCACATGGTTGTGGAAATAACATACACTACTATCTGGTAAACAACAAACACAATTCCCAGCGACAGTCAAAAATCGAAATGAAGGATTAACATATAGTCATACAGTAGTTGATATCCTTGAATCATGTTAAAATTGACTTTGATTTGTTTAAGAAAACGAATTTACACGGTTAAGAGTAGACAGAGGGGCCAGAGGTAACTATCTTACAAGATTCTTATCCATGACATCATCTTTTATGCTGCTTTTGAGGAAGAAGACCATCTGTACATCTAGTGAAAGGCTAAGACCTAAAACAATGAAGTTAAATCAGAACTTTTAATTAAAGTACTTTGCATGCACTTTATTGTACACTACTTTCCAACTTACTCCCATGGCTAGTTTTGCAATTGAAGATTTCCTTATGGACAGTACTTTAGAATTACTCAAAATGATGAACGTTTTAACTTTTCCTGTTCAAAGATAAAGATTTTGATCTTCTTTTGCTTGTTTTCGTTTAGTTCACTGCTGGAAAACTGTATAGAACTGTTTCAAATGGTAAGTTCAGATGCTTCTTTTTGCCACGACTTGTCACCATGTCTGCTTTGGCTAATAGATATTAATGCTTTTTTCTTTTTATCCTACTGAATGAAGTGCCTGTACTTGTGAACTAAACCTCAATTGATTTTGGGATAATTTCAAAAACCTCCCTTGAAATTTTTAACAATTTCACTTAGTATCCTTGAAATTTTAAAAGTTACACATACCTCCCTTGAATTTATCATTTTGGTAACAAAAACTATTCAATGGTCAAATTTTTGAATGAATAACCCAAATTGCCGTCATAAAATTGTGAAGTTCATTTTACCTTCTTATAAAATTCTATTTAAAAAAATATGGAATGTGCACAAAATCTCAAACCTACTTTCAACCATCATCTCTACTATTTTAAATCTTTCATATTCCTACATCTCAAATTAATAACATTATCATCATGACTACCGCTACCATCAGTTCTTAAATTCTAAAATCTCAATCTAATTTACAAAAGAAAAAAAAATCAATATTGTTAAACTTAAAAGTTTTCACTAGCTGTATTAATATAATATCCCATCCCTCAAATGTTGGACTACCATTTCATGCCTATTATATTTAAATCTTCAACTTACATCTTATTCTATTCATCTTTAGATCTTTCAAGCCAAACCAAAATTAATTTGTAATATGTTAAAATTATGTTGAGGACAAAATTAGTTATTCTATAAGTGACCTTGTTTTTGTTTCCATTAAATATTTAATTGTGTGGTGCATTCCTATGTACAAGATTAGGAGCGTATTATTTAATTGAATGAAAAATATTAATATATTAAGGTTATTATGGTCATTTTATAGGGTCAAGGGAGGTAAGCGTAATATTGAAAATCTCAAGGGTACTAGATGAAATTGTTAGAAACCTCGAGCGAGGTTTCTGAAATTATCCCATTGATTTTCTAACTGTTCTCTTTCCCAACAAATTCAGCTTCATAAGAAAATTCTCAGGTACAGTCGGTTTACAAACCCGTGGGAATTTGTGATTGTAAATATTCTCGAGTAAAAGATTTAGTTTTGTTAATAGTATGGACTAATCCGGCCAAAATTATAGTATATCATTAATATGGGCAAGTTAGTCGAATAACTTACTATTAGGAGTAAATGTGTTCAAATTTTTGTTATGTTATTAAGAAAAACAAATTAGTCCAAAATTTAGATAATATTATAGCAAGAGAGTAAGTTTGCATAGTTGTTAGAATAAAGCATTATCTATAGTATGAATAAACAAGTCCAAACTGTTATTATCCTATCTCTTACTCATTTCAAGAAAGCTCGTACCATCTTCTCCAACAGAATTATTTTATTGCCTATACGGGAGATTAATTCGATTATATGAGATATAACATGCAATCAAACATGAGATCACAGAGAATTAGGAATCCAATTATATATCATTCCTTGAACCAAATGAACTCTTTAGTACATTGCATCTATCGTTTGACATTACAATATCGAGTTAGGTACTTTTTTTTTTTTTTTTTTTTGTTGACACAGGGGTGTCCGGGTCATTTCTTACGGGGCCCGACTAATCCCCTGCGGTCCGGAAGAGGAGGCCCCACTCCACACCGAACACGTTAACAGCGGGACTCGAATCCTGAACAAGCCAGAAAGGTCGCCATACCCTAAGGAGGCGGAGCGGACCGTTCGAGCTATCCCGTAGGGACAAAGACCAGCCATGTAAGGTGGCAAGTTGTGGGTTGAACTCCTGACCTCCAACATCCCAAAGAAAAGGATGACCACTGGACCAAATGGCCAGTGGCTGAGTTAGGTACTTCGACTGCCACAAAGTTCACGTACGGGCTTAGTCTAGCTATGCCAAGTATGCAACTGTAATACTCACAGTTTAATTCCTCCATTGTACCCACATTCCAGGTAATATACTCGCGTTTCTTAACTCTAACCTTCTTGCTCATACCAAGTGATTGGAGTTTGTGTTCTCTTGCTTGGGACAGGTAAATTAGCTAGAACTTATGAAAAAAGTGATAATTTTGAAAAGCTTCCCTGAGGTTTCTAACTATTTCACTTAGCTATTTCAAAAGCTTTACAAATTACACTTATCTTTCTTGATTTGACACTTCTGGTAACCAAACCTTAAAATATGGCCAAAATTTGTAATGTATACCTTAAACCTTATCTTATAAAGTTTAATTTGTTCTTCTAAGTAATTGTAAAGTAATTTGGCACAATTACAAAAGAAATGAGTGTCAAGTTTTTCATGCCAATATTTGCTATTTGATAATTAACTATAATAATAAATCTATAGTTATAATAGGTTACTTTTTATAGTACTTTATTGGGGATATAGATTCTTTTTAAAATAGATAAGAAAGTGCTATCTTGATTTTTTTAAAAAGATTTTACGATGGTGGAACTAGTATAGTTTGATAGTGATTTTAGACCATTTGTTTTTAGGTTATTGTTGATTTATTTTAATTTTGATACCAAAAAAGTGCTACAAAAAAATTGTGTGATATTAAAAATTATTTTAAAAAAAAAGTTATTTTTCTTTTCACTTGGGGGTATTCTAACCTTGCGATTAGACTAATCCCCCTAAGGCTGTGTAGAACCTTACTCCAAGGATACATAGCGAGGTAGCACACAAGAATCGATCACGGGATCTGCTAGTAACTATTAAACTATGAAACCAATTGGACTACTCGCAAGGGGCCAAAAAAAAAATTTATTAGTTGGACGTTTAATCGGAATAGAGGTTAGGGACAATAGTAATAGTTTTTTGGATTTTCCAATGAAATTATAAAGAGAAATAAATAAGAAGGAGAAAGGGAAAAATTATAAAGCTCATCCTTTGTATAAGCATGGTAAGCAAGGGAGTTTTATTAGAATATTAAGACTAGTGTTGTCATTTCAAATGAGTGACGGAAGTATGTATAATTTTTGAAATCTCAAGAATGCTAAGTGAAATTGTCAAAAAGCTTAGAAAAGTTTCTAAAATTATTGCACGAAAAAAATGTTGGAGCTATAAAATCATAAAATGGACTTGGTAATTGCATGGTTGACAATACGTTACTATATGTTGTATTTCTACTTCAATCTTTGTTGTCTGTACACTGTAGACATGTTTAAAACTTTTTTTAAAAAAAAATTAATTAACAGTAAGATTTGGCTTAAGCAATAGAACAACTTTTCACTTGAGCCACATGTCAAGGTTTAGCTGTGATCTCAATTCCCTTCCACTTGCACATGCATGTAATGTTGTAAAATAAAAATATATCATAAAATTATTTTTAACTAATGCATTCTGGTCAAGGGAAATAAAAGACAAAATTTCTGGTCAGATGCAGATAATTTTTTTTAATCATCATTGGTTGAAGAAAATTGGCTTCACAATAAATACACGTAACTGAGGAAGGAGAATTACTTTGGAGAATAGAAAGAGGAAGGAAGAAAAGGCAAGATAAATAGATTTAATTGTAGCAATAGGAAGCCAAGCCAAAGGCTTCCTATCAAAAGATGTATAAATATGTAAAGTGGAAACATAGTGCTAATACACTCCAATAAATAAATACGAAATTCAGCTTTAATCAGAGCTTCTATATGTTAATTAACATAAGAGTTCTTTTTTTTTCTGGCAAAAAAAAAGAATAAATAAAAGGTTATACAGCCAAAAAAAACACGTTTTTACATGATACATCCTACAGATCAATAAACCTAAGAAGCAAAATGCACAGCCAACCTAATGACAAGACTAACTTGTGAAATCTAATGGCTACTACAATATACAAAATCATCAATTCTGCAACTTTTTCCATCTAACCTAACCTACCTCGATCGTTTCTTAGGCCGTTTTGAGGGCCCTTCCCCTTCACCGCCTTCCCTCCCACGCTTGCCCCCGGTTACCACCACATCCTTCCCTTTCTTAGGTGGCCTCCCAGCGTTCTTCTTCAACGGACTACTCTCCTCCTTTACATGTTTCCGTCCACCTCCGCCACCGCCACTTCGCCTCGCCGGCCCATCTTTCCGTTCATCAACCTTTTTCTTCGGCTGATCTTTTCTACCACCTTTATTACTATTATTTTCCCGTGAACTCTTCAGGGCCTCTACCAGCGTTCCCTTGGCAGGCGAGTTCTTCTTCATTCTCTTCAAGAAGTCTGCAGCACCACTCTTTTTTGTACTGGCAATTGCTTCAGACTTCTTTTTATCCCCTTTTGCTGCCTCTGCTTTATCTCCTTTATCCTTTGAACCCGGTTGCTGGGAGCTTGAGCTCTTGTTGTTGCTACTGTTAGGAGTAGGCTCTGGCTTGCTCACATTAGGCCGCCCTTTGCTGCTCCTTCTCATGCTTCTCGCGCCGGTCACCGGCTTTTCTTTTAGCTTTAGCTTTGATGAATCCTCATCATCATTTGTTGATGTACTTAAAGGAGACTTAATAAGAGTTTTCGAATTGATAACCGCTTTTTCGTTGGTCCGCTGCTTTTCTGCATTGTTGGCCGATGAGGAAGAAGCTTTGGCTGAAATCGAGCTTCTCTTGCGGCTGAAGATAATGGGGTTTGTGGATTTATGCTTCGCGAGCAGCGAGTCGGATCTTTCGACTTCAGGTTTGGGTTTTGGTTTTGCAAGCAAGGAGGGTTGAGGTGAAGGATCAGATGAGGCGTTCTTGAGCTCTTTCAGCACAAGTTGGCGAAGCTCTTGAGCGGCCAATGCCTCGGGAGATGATTTGGGGAAGAAGACAATGGCATTGGTGAAGAGAAGAAAAAGGTCTTTGTAAAATTTCATAAAGCATAATGTATAGGATCCATCATCAATCCGGGCTTGAACGGTTTCAAGATCTACGTGACGTCGGATAGTGCTCTTGTACTTTTCCGTTTTCTGCATTTAAAGTCAAAAGGTTTATCAGTGCATTATTCGACCTTTTTTTGGTACACAAAGTACGCACTAGTACATGTTGGATGTGAATAATAAGCAATAACACAAATCTAATGAAGATTTTTGATGTTGGTGGCAATTTTTTTTTTTTTTCTCAGTCCGAATTCACCACTTCCACCTCAACTACTACTATAATCTATAAATGAAATTATGGAGTCCTTGTTTGTCCAATTGATGGTAGTAACTGATTTTAAGGTAAGGTTTCGCTTTGACCTTAAAGAGTGCCATTGACAAAAGACCAACTACTAGACTTGTCATACCGCTAGTTTGGACCGAAATAAAATTTCTCTTAATCCATATATATTATCTAAAGACTGAAGCATCCAAGTGATTAATTACTCCATGTATACCATTTGGCTGGCAATATTATGTGGCATATTAGTAGTAATTATTGATCAGCAAATAATAGAGATAGATCATACCTTATTTGTTAGATAGTAAATAAAATATTATCCACCTCTATTAGAGAATAATAATAATAATAATTAATACTAGTACATCACATCACATGATGTACCATAGGATGCATGTTGAGAATGGAATGCCTTTACGTATTACTAATATCTTAATATATATTGTTTGACATAAAATATATATAGTTCTTAAGACGAAAGAGTAGTATGTGGAAACAAAAGAGTAACTATATGTATTTATATTAATCATATCAAATTATCAATATCCAATTCCACTCCATAGATACGCTTAAAACAAGACAAGATATTATGTCCACTCTATCAGTTAACTGAAACTCAAAACAAACATAAAATAAAATACGTGGACCTAAACGATGATGTTTTTAGTATAAGAGTTTTGAAAGGATAGAAAATAAATTTCCGATCAACCAAAATGGAAATTATGTTGGAACAAATTAAATCGACAAGGAAAACCTAGAAATTCGAGTAAAGTATTTTACCACTAGTATTTCGTAAACAATAAAAGTGCTCGAGACTTAAAAATCGTGTACCCCGTTGACTCCTCAGCTGGAAATACTGGTGACGTATACTAAATTCCAGCCGACAGCGACGGGTGAAAAAAACATCAAACCCGCTAAGCTTGGGTTGCTTTCGAAACATTCGGAGACTAAAGAAGCTAGGCCAAGCCCAGTATGAATTGAATGCAATCCAGACGGACTTTTGGGTAGGCATTCTATTGGCTCCAATATCCAACAAAAACCATTGGATATCCATGGACAAAAAGTCCAGAACACCTAAAAGACATTTTTGATGGGGCCCTCAACCCAAAATCGATCTACACGCTCCGCCACGTGTTTAAGATTACGTAGCGAACGGTCCAACTCTGATCCAACATCCAAGCAGTCCACTGGTTAGCATTTCGACGTACTCTACGGGGTCGTTCCTAATTTCCCCAGCCTTTAACTAACTCTCACCAAAATTCTTTCCAACTATTTAGATATTTTCTTCTTCTTCTATCCTCTTGTTGGGGTATATAGCCTATAATCTACCGCTACAAATTTTCCACAGAAAGATTGAACCGTACTGAAAAGTCACGAACTGCATATTTCATGCAACTATCACTCATATCAGTGGAATAATAAATAAATTAAATCGAGAAAGCTTTTTAACGGGTGTCAAAGGGGTACTAATTCAGTATGCTAATTTGCCCAAAAATAAACATGCATACCATATTTATTATACTCCTCGAAATTAAATATTTTTTCTAATTTTACATTTTCGAAAATAAGAATTTTAACTTGATAAGGGGCTCAGATTGTTATCACACACAGCCGGAGATATTAACAGCCAACATTAGGTAAAAAAAGGCAAAATTCAAAGTCCACGGTCTACAGCCTAGGCTATTAATGTATTTTTCGCTAGGCTATGAAAAAGTCGCAAGCTTTTACATCCTTGTTCTAAAATCATACTACAAATTTTAACTGTTTAAAAACGATTACACGTGCAATCGTTACCAGCCCACAAAGTTAACCAATGCCCGTGGAATATGCTTAGCAGTTTAAACCCTTGAACCAATTAAAAGAAGTCACCATCCAACGCCTAGTGGGGGTTAACTTTTCACTTGCTTCGTTCTAGTCACTAACGTTTCATGCTTCTTCCACGCGAGGCTACACGATACGACCTGTGTATGGTTTCCTAATGCAAGTATTAATTTTCATGAACCCAGGTACACAGGAGGAGACTGTTTAGAATAATATTTTAAAAAAATACCATAACACTTTTATAATATAATATATTATATTTAAAATAAAAAGATAGTTGAAAATTTTAAAAATATATATTGAAAAAAAACGTATTTGCAATACAATCGAAACACATATGTTTCTAGGAAGCCATCTAACCTAAACTATCATGCTGCTCAATGCCACTTCATATGTACACCAGACTAGACTAATAAGCATCCTCCACTTGTCACCGTTATCTCTCCTCGAGATTTGAGCCAACAAGCAAAAACACAAAAATACGGTGGCCCCCAAGTATAAAAGATCCCAAAAAATAAAACCATCGAGTTCAGGCTAACAACGGTGGAAATAACTAACTGTTTTGGCTTTTTAATGGAACTAAATGTGAAGTAGTATTTATTATTTTCACAAATTTGAACTCAAAGTCTCAAACATCCTCCTATGGATATCTACCCCGAAATATCCCTTGGAAACAAATCCTAAAGATAACATATTACAAAAGCTTACCCATCCCATACTCTAAAACACAAATATGTTGATACTTAGTAAGTCCAGATTCCATAGTCCACGCCAGGTACTTCATGCGTACGTGCCATCAGGTACGGATCTAGACCCTCTGGCCTTTGATTCATCCATCCCCTTCCACATACCCCCATTTGGACTTTAAAGTTCACACGCAAATCCCCTCTATCCTTTGTCTTTAGTTTGGTAACTTTTATTCACCATTCTTCTTTCTTAAATTTAAAATATATATTTTTTTTTTTTACCATATTTTCGTCTCTTACAATTCTTCTCATTCCCGTGAGTGAGGTTTAGGACCTCGACCTAACTTCACCGGTTTAAATTTAAACTTCGCGCTAGCTCATAATTGATTGACATAGCCTGACACCAATAATATATTCCTTTTTTTCAATAAACTCCTTGGACTGAAATTTTTAATTTCTTTCTTTTAAATCTAAAAGAATTTTCCAAAATAGGGCTAACTTATTTTAATATGGATGGACCCGTCAAATCAACCTTGTCTTTTTTTTTTCTTTTTCTTTCCTGAAAACCTATCAAACTTTTTAAATATTTTCACTCCTTGTTTATTAACTTAGACATTTTTTCCACGAAGATTTTTATAGTTGCCCCTTTTGTGGATCAATGAATTGGTAAATTTATGTGGCGCGTTTCCTTCCTCTTTTTCTTTCATAAAAGCGCACAAAAGTAGCAAAGATAATCCTAATTCCTAAGTGGGACCGATCAAATAAAAAATATCAATCAATTCTATGCCACACATTGGACGATGATTAGGTATTACCAAATTGGCAAAATTGAACCGAAAAGTACTGGATCATTACCTGACTTTCGAGCCGGCGCTCGAACACCGAGCCATGTTTTTGCGACCGAATTTTATCTAAAAACCCAAACGCTGACGGCTCTGATTTCACCGCTCCCCCCACGCCACGCTCCCGTTTTATTGGGGCGGTAGCGGGCGACAAAACCGCCACCCCATCTCCACCACCTTCACCGCCGCCTCCGCCACCGTCAACTCCTCGTCTTCTCCTCTTCCTTGTCAACAAACTCGCTGAACTCTGCACGTCGCTGCTCTCCTTCGTCCCTTCCTTCGACTCGTCTTCTCCCACCGAGTCACGCAACTCGCGCGAGTCTCCCCCACCCTTCCCCCTCTCCTGGCTCGCTGAACTGTCATTGCACGAGACCTCTTCCCCGACCGGTTTTGACTCGGATTCCGGTTCCACCTCGGCCGGTTCGTTCTTCGGTTCGACTTTCAAACCGGCTCGCTTGCTCTCCGTCGAATTAGACTCGTTGTACGACATGTTTTCGTCGTTGTCGCCGGATAGAAACTTTCCGGCGACCATCTCCGGCGGGTCTTTACCATCGTTTTTGTCGTTTTCTGATCTCTCCTGCTTTACTTCCTCGTCCAGATCTGGTTTCTTCACGTCGTCGTGTTGGTCGTCGTCCTCCCTCGGACTCTTCTCCCTCTCCTCCTCCATCGTCTTCACTTTCATCTGCAACGACCTGTTCAATTCACAGATCCGATCCACAAGCTCAATTTTTCACGTAAAATATTTTTGAAAACAAAAATATTCAAAATTTCTTAAAAATTTAAGTAAAAGCAGATTAACGTATAAATGATATCATATCCTCGAGATTTACCGGATCGAAAGATCGTATCGATGAACCTCTTGTTTAAGTTCGGCTACGCGGAGTTTTCTTAACTCCTCGAGCCAAGGAAAACAATCACCCTCACCACCACCTCCACCGCCGCCGCCGCCGCCACCACCACCAAGACCGTCGTTTTCATCATCATCATCAGATTGAGCCTCACAAGGCAGCTCATTATTCTCACTTTCTCCTCCGCCGCCGCCGACACCACCAGCTCCGGCTGTTACGGCAGTATTATTACTAGCACTACGGTGGTTGTTGGTGAAGCGACGTCTAAGGTGTTTGAATTTGTTTTTACAAATTTGGGCGGTGAACAAGGTTGGCGGCAAAGAGCTGCTGCTACGGTGGCGATGGCGGTTCTGGAGCTCCCTCGCCACCGTATCCCAGTCCTTCAAGCCATGCCGCTTCACCGCGGACGCTAGTAATAGTTCTTCCCATGTACTCCATATTAACTCCTTCGTATCCACATCGGCCGCGTTTGACATAATATTTTCCTTCACCCAGATAGCATATGCATAATACATATATATACATATATTTATATCTGTATTTATATGGATTCAAAAGACGCAAACAAACAAGTCCTTGTCTAGAGGAGGATATGAAGGAAGAAAAGTGGAGTCTGAGTCTCCATTTGTTTTTCTGAAAGTTAGGGTTTTGGTTTGGTTCGAGTTGTTGATGTTCTTCGTTTTCTTTAGATTTAGAAAGAATCTTTAGCTCTCTTTACCTTTTAAATTTTGTTAATTTTGGTCGTCTTTTTTATTTTTATTTTTTTTTGGGTTTTAATTTAAATGTTTTCGAAATAAAAGAGGAGAAAAAACCGAAGAACAGAGGGAGTTTTAAGAATGGGAGTTACGTCTCGGCCTCGCAGTGTGTGAGTGCGTGTTTATAATATATACGAGCGGAGAGAAGGCCTAATTTGGGGGCACGCAAGTTTTTCTTTTTTCCTTTCTCTTTTTTTTTAAAGTACTATTATATTTTTCTACCGTGTGTTGGTGATTTTAAAGGACGGTTTTGGCCTTGGAGATTTGAAGAATTCACTGCTTTGTCCATTCTTCAAATTGTTCGTAAAGCGCCTGGATTGATATGGTAGGTGGTGTGAATTGACTAAAATGGGTTTGATTGCTATAGTTGTTTTGTCGCCGGGTTCGTTAGGTAAAGTCTTGCAATTGGATGTGGAAATAGGAGAGGCTTTTCCATCAAAAAAAAAAAGACCAAGTGGATTAGTAAGTTTTTGGTTAATTCAATTAAGTTCTTCAAAATATATACCTAATTTGTTGGAATAGCAAACACAGCAGGAATATAAGGAAACTTTCTTTGGATAGTGTTTTATTTGCCAAATTTTATATACTTGCATCATCAACGCATTTTTGAACCGCCTTTTTTTTTTTACATACATTATATCAATAGAGTCTTACAGTATTTTATATTTCACAAAAATATCCCAAATAATCTACTATCCAAACATATAATTTTCTAAATAATGCTTTTGGCGATGATTATAGGTAAGAGCTAAATTTGGATAAACTTGTTTTTGCTTAAGTTTATTATTCAAAAGGAATACAAACATATCTTTGGTAATAAGATGGTGTACAATGTATAATATATTACCGTCAAGTTCATTTTCACAAATTTGATTTGGGTAAAAATAAAAAAAAATTCTTTAATATAACGGGCTGATTAAAAATTTTCATGGATGAAACTGTCTATAATAGCGGAGTGAAAAATTGTAAATTGACATTAGAGCTTTGAGTATATAAAATGGACATGTAAGTAGAATATTTTGAAAAATATATTTCAATCTTAGTACCCCTTAACAGGAGAAAAGTCAATGCATGTTGTATTTGAGATGGATGGAAAAAAAGTTTACAAAAATAATGGACTATCATGGGGATATTAATGAGTGCATTTCTAAAAAAGTTACTCTTTTATATTTTTTTGGACAGCCAACTTTAGAATAAGAATTTTGATACAATTTCGGAAGGTAAGTTACTTTCAACCAAAAAAAAAAAGTGCTACCCATGTAGAACTATCTTTTACGTAAACTTGAGATAATAAATCGTATGGTCTGTTTGTTAAAAAAGCAAAAAAAGGAAAATCCTATGGGCTGCTTCACTGACCAAGGTGACTGTGTAGACGAAGAAAATTTCAGGATTTGATCATGGAGCACATGGTAATGTTTAGCTGATTTCTGTTGGGAATGTAAAAGGCCTTGTTAATGGTATTAGTGACATGATCCTTCAATTACACCCAAATCTTTTCGGCCCTAACCTAGACCCACGATGGAGAAACTTTTGGGCCGTGTTCAAGAGAAATGGCCCCTTCTTTTGGGTTCCTATTGGCCAAGGAACGGAGAAACCGAGTATTTTTTTAAAAAAAATAAGTGAGAAATCTTAAATTCAAAATTTCTTATTTACAATTCTGTTCATCTTACCACCCAATCCAAATCTCTCCTAAGAAGGTGAGGGTATGAACTTGGGGTGCAAATGAGTCGAGTTTAATTTAGTAGTTGGCAAGCTCGCTTAATCCAAATTCAAACTCGAACTCGCATTGACCAAGTTCAAACTTGAATTCAAGTAATTCAAACTACTTGACAAGTTGAGTTCAAATTTAATATGTGAAACTTGATAGGCCGTCGAGTTTAATCGAGTTCAATCGAGCTTTATATATATATGTTTTTCTTAATTTTATTAATTTATTAGTATGAAATTTCTATTTTATCTCTTTTTGAAATTATATAAAATATAAATTAATATTTCTTAAACTCGATTAGGTTAAACTAAACTCAATTGAGCTCGAAATAAGTTTGATTTGGCTTGATGAGCACGAGCTCGAATTCGAGTAATGCAATTTATAATTGAACTTGAATTCGAGCTCAAATTTCAAGAGTTTGAACTCTTGACCAAATTTTTTAATTCAAATCGAATTTGGGCACTCAATTACACCCCTAGTTTGAATTAGGAGTAGATAAAATCCGCTAATCCAAAAATCCGTCATATATGATCCAATCTAATCTGAAAATTAGGATACCCAATTCATATTATTTGATCGAATCAAAAGAGGGTCGGATATCAGCTTAGATGTGGGAAGGGTTAGTGTCACATATTTAAAAATTCGTAAGTACCCAACTCACCCCTGCATACACATTTTTTTTTATTTTTTTATTTTTATGCACATACAATAAAACAATAGTTTTAAAGCTAAATAAGCAATATCATTGAATAAATCACATTAAAAATATGGGAGACTATAGTTTGTTTATAAGTTTCATTTGTAAAGGTCATGATCTTATATTTTTTAGAAAAGAGTTTAATTAATGTGGAATATATAATTAAAAAAAGGTGCTACTTATTTCAAATTTTTATTGATTTTGAACTCTTTTAATTTTTTTCCTTTTTCTAGTATTCGCTTCTCATGTTTGTTTCTTGGTGAGAGACTTTTTTGAGAAAAAATCTTTATTAAATCTTAGATAAATATGTAAAATATAAAATTAAATTAGTATAAATCATTTTTTTTTAAAATTAAATGATAAGCAGAGTGGGATGGGTGCCCATTGACTCGACCTTATCTCAACGGGCATTCGATAACCAAGTACCCACTAATATGTGGGGTAGGTAAGGGTCAAAAAATGGTTGATTCGCAATATATGGGTCGGATCAGCTAAATGGAGCATTAGGCATCGATAACCAAGTACCCACTAATATGTGGGGTAGGTAAGGGTCAAAAAATGGTTGATTCGCAATATATGGGTCGGATCAGCTAAATGGAGCATTAGGCAAGTACCCCACACGTGCCCACCCTAGTTTGAACTAGCAGTGCAAACAGGTCGAGTCAAGTCGAATTTTGAGTTAATCGAGTCGAGTCTCAACTTAGTTTTATGAAGTTCGAACTCAAACTCGAGTTTGACAAGTTCAAAATATAAAGTTCGAGCTTAAAAAATAAAAAATATAATTGTTTAATTTTAATAAAAAATGAATAAAATAATAAATTTTCTTAACAAATAATAATATATATAATTTTACTATTAAAATAAAAAATAATATATATATATAATCGAGTTGGCTCACGAGTTAACGAGTTGAATATCTTTAACTTCGAGTTCAACACTACTTAACAAGTTCAGCAAATGGATTTTCATTTATCAAACACTCAAAACATCTGAAAAAATTCAGATTCAGCACTTTTTTATGTTATCAAACAGACTCTTAGTCAGTTCAAACTCGGACTCGAGCAACTCACGAGTTGTTCGATTCGATTGCAGCCCTAGTTTGAACAAAGGAACACATGATTATCTGGATGATATATTTACTGACTTAACGAGAGTAAAAGGAAATAGAATAGACAAAATTGATGTTCTCCATGTTATTTGGATAGATATAACAAAAACAAAAGCAAAATGAAATGTTTTGCACGCTACAACAAAGAGAAAAAGAAATAGAGTAAATGATAGCTTACAGTTTTACCTATGCTGGATAAAATGGTATTTTGTGACCTTACTACTTTTTTTTTTTTTTTTTTGGATACAAAGGAGAGGCAAATGCCTCTTAACACGGTACTAAGCGCGGGACTGTTACCCCAATTACATCAGCTCCTAAGTAGTACTGTGACCTTACTACTTTAATAAAGAAACCATTTAGCTTTTTGACATGTTTACCGCACCTGAACTTATCCTCCAATGAAACCAAGCCGAGGTCTTCTATCCTGAACCATTTGTTTTAGAAGGTGATACCGACATATAACATGCAAGAACGAAAGAACCGGGGAGCGCTTGCCACCACCCTTTTCTTAGATGTCTTGTACTGGCTGAAAGAAACCTTGACAAACAACAAAATAATCCATGAGCTGCAATGACTTTAACACCTGCAAAAGCGCTGAAAAGATGCAGCAAACACATAAATCGAAACAGATACCAAATTGCTTCCAGTTACCTCTTTGATCCTTAGCTTAACTATTATTCTGATTGCCTTCCGTTGGTAATTCTCCTCTATAATCCACAACTAAAACTATTTTCTCCAAGAGTACACTATCAGGATGGGCGCCTTTGAGAATAGCATTGCCTATTATTTGTCTAAACCTCTTGGAAGATTTGTTTCATCAGAGGCTGCAGGCAGGTTCATCCTTGATAACATTCTCCGTGAGGAGAAACGAAAGGTCCAATGCCTGTAGTTAAGCGTTTAAACAAGTCAAAACTTCCGATTGTGTGGCTTGATCGATCAGGAAGCCCCCTTCTAACTAACAAGTTGCCCTGCTGCTCCCGCCGCGGCTGCATGCTGCTGCAGTTAGGCAGTAAGAACCATCCATTATTTGAGTCCCACGTTCATACTGAAACAAGAACTTGTGCTTTTGCTAGGCAAACTCATTCATGACCACTGGTCTTCATGATCAATGGCTTTCTGGGGTTCATTATTTAGTCACATTTACTCCAGTCCAGAGCCTTTTTTTTTTTTCTTTTGGTTTGCTAAAATACATAAATGTTGTTAACTTACGAATGCTCTTGGCTTGGCCGTTCAAATTATATTATGGTGTCGCGTCAAACTAACTGTCAATCGAGTTGTGACTTGTAAAGTGCTAAAATGTACTACCATATTCCGCCCTTAACGGCGCAATTTGTTTGGGTTTGACCCCGTATTACCCTCAACGAACACACAATCACATTAGTTGTCCGGACCACAATCTAAAATTCAGCATAAATCTTAACTTGAACCATGCTATCAATTTTTTTTCGGATGCATGCGTGACAACACAGTGTGGGAAAATGATTTCAGTCCACTAGGATCTTGGACGTTAACTTTGGCCCCTTTGAGCAAACCTGGCTAGATCAATTATGAATCATCAGAAAATGATTTTCAACAATTCTTGATCTAATGAAAACTTACTTGGATTGAAAAATTTTGATGAAGGATTTGAAATCCACCCAAATCACTGCAGTGGTTCGGGTTATTTAAGAGAGACTTGGATTTGTAATTTACCAATTATCAAAATATAATTGAAGTACTAAAATAATTGATGATTTACAAATTCAAATAGTTTCTAAGAAATTTAAACAATTAAAGGGATTTGAGAGGATTTCAAATTCTTAATCGAATCCTTTAATCCAAACGCAGCCTAAAAGTTTCTAAAAGTAAATGGAGAAAAATATATTAGAATTAAAATTTTCATTTCTTAAAATAAATGATATAGTAAACCAAAAACAAATTCCCCCCAAAATTACCCTCAAATGAAAGAAAACTAATTACATAAACAGCAGGTAACACATTCCTTTTGCATTCACTGGTTTATTTCCTTTTAGTACTACTACCAGTTTTGTCAAATTTCTAGCCATCATCTCAGATTTTAAGTCCTCCAAGTCTTTCTTCATCTGCTATTTTTCTCTCTTCAAAACATTCAGCTCTTTCTTCACATCCAAACACGCCTCTTGCATGTCATCACCACTCTCGCCGGTCCCACTCCCCCGCGCCCGCAAATCTTATTCTCTCCCCATTTTACCCCCTGCCATCTGCTCAATCCCAATCTTCTTCTTAAGCACAAGGCAGAGGCATTTTTCCCCACGACTTTCGTCAGCTGCCTCGCCGGAAATCTCAATCCCCACAGCAGCTTCACCGACACCTAGTCCATCACCGGCACCACCATTCTCACACATACCTCCTCCTTCCCTATTAAACCCTCCACTTCAACAAAACCCTCGAAAACGTCATCTTCTCCGACGCTTCATCACTCTTATCTATGGCGTTGCCGTTTTCATTATGTACAACGGGAACTAATAAATCCGGCAAGCATTGAGAAGGGGGCTGAATTTCTAAAATTACCCTTCATCTGATTGCAAAATCACCAATCCGGGCTTGAGTTGATGTACAAGCTAGGGCTTCTTGTACTACTATTGTTTAGGGGCGGCAATTGAGTTTGGTCGCGAGTTGGCGAGTCGGTTGAGACTCGAGTATTCTAAATATCATGTCAACCCGAACATGACCCAAAAATTTAAATTGATCAACTTTTTTGATCTAAACACGATTCGTTAATTTCGCAGATTACCTAACCCAACTAAATAATCCGTTTACTTAACTTTCTTTTTATTTTTTAACTTTCTCACTTTGGTAGTATGGTGATTTTTTTTTATAATGGAGTTTTCATAAGAATATACAAAATTGCAACCCAATCTTATAGTAATTTTTTGGTTTTTTTTTTTGTACAAAAACAAAATTACGACACTTTCACAAATAAAATACCTTATTTTCGCATAATATTCATGATTCCGTTCTCATAATACTAATTTATAAATTTAGGTAGTTTTCTTTTTATTTATTTTATGCCTCTAATTTATTAATAAAATTATAAAATTACATATTAAATGGGTCAACCCGTGTTGGCCTAAGTTGGTTCTACTTGCTTAGCGGGTCATTCGGGTCTAACCTGAATTTGATCCAAACCCGTGAAGAGTAAATTTATACCTACTAATTTCGTATTAGGTTCGAATTATGTTTTCGTATCGTGTCGAGAATTGTCACCCCCTATTGTGACTATTTATTGGAAGATTATATTCGACACTGATTGTAAATGGGGCTGAACGGGAGACCTGAGAGAACCGATACCTGTTTTAAAAACTAACCAGAAGGTCTAGTTGGGAGATTGGGCCGATAATTGAGCTTGAATAGCAGACCGGGTTCCCAAATGAGAAACTTAGGCAAAGCTCCTTGGTTAAAATCTTTAATGGGATTTGGATTTGAGAATTGGGCTTTGATTTTCTCGAAATTTTAAGGAAGCTTCCATTTTTTTCTTCTGTTAGGTGGGAAAAAGAAGTCGGTTTGGGGAAGCAATCATTTAGGTATGGATTTTGTTTGAGTGATTTGGTGGACAGAGGTCAGTTTTCAGTGAATTTAATTTCTGAGCTCACAGCGGGAAAGGGGAGGGGGAAGATGGAAACGACGACGTCGTATCATGACCAGAATAACTGGTACTGGCGCGTATGATTGGGGTGAATTTAGTGAATTTGGAGAGTTGAGAGGTTAATTTGTAAATTAGTGTAAATCCATTCACGTGGCATCAATTTCAGCCATTTGTAAGGCTTGCGCCTTCACGTGCCCTGGAACAATAAGAATATAAATTTTTTTCCTTTAAAAACAAAGACACAAGAACAATGATTGGGCTACGTTGTATTCCGACTGGGCCAAATTGACAGAACAGTATGAATCCTGATTGGGCTTTATTTTCCATTCGCTTTCTTTTTGAATTAGAGGAGACGATTTTTTCCTTTCAAGGGTAAGGAATTGAAACAATTTGATACTGATTGAAGTTAAAGTGGAAGGGGAGATTCAAGACATGAATTTGATTCTGGCATGCTCAATTATCTCTTAACCTAGCCATGTTAGGCTTCTCATCGGATTTATTTTACAAAGACTTGCCAAGTACCCGTCTCTCAGAAATTTCATAGAATATCCACGAGTATTTCATTGTACGTGTCCATTGCATAACTCTCTTATGGAACTAGAATTTTGCCTGTACCTTAACACAAATTTTTTTATTTATTGTGAATTTATATAGATATAAAAAATTTAAATAAAATATTAACAACAATCCTACATATTCATCTGTATTAACTTTAAAAAATTAACGTATTTTAAACGTTCAATTGTTTACTAATTTTTAAAAACTTGTTTACATACTTTCACTATAATATGATAGTATACATCAAATTATGTACTCCATATTAAAAAAGTGATAGATATTCTTTTTTACAAATATTCTTTTAGATAATTTAAATTTTTTTAATGACCATAAATCTAGAACTATATGTTCATATTTAATTAAGTAGAAAAAATCCAGCAATTCATTTTTCTTCATCGATAAATATTTAGTTTCCAACAATATTGGTAAATCTGTCGATATAACAGTTAATTCTCTTTTTTACACTAAATTAATTCAAAATTCAGAGAAGAAATGATGAACAATTTGAATACTAATCAACGGTATGGTGGTAAAAGGAAGTAATTTGGGATATGCAAGAATTCAATAATTGTGATTAAGGAAGTAATTTGGGATATATAAGATTTTAATAATTGTGATTTGAAAAAGGTTTTACTATAGTTCTATATGTAATAATTTGATAGAAAGCATAATCATTAAGATAAAATTAGTTATTTTTTAAAACAATATCATTAAGATAAATTTAGTTTTTTTTAAAATTATTTTTAAATTAGAAATAATTTTTAAACACGTAATAGAATCTAAATATGATTTAATATAAGCAAAACCCAAATGATCCATAACCCGTTAATTCTCTTCAATTAGGCATGTCATGTAGGAATGAGAAACAACTCTAATTAAAATAACTACTTTCATATATATACATACATATATATATATGATATCAGGAAAAGATTCTAATCGAGTTGAATAATTGACTTGTTTAATTTCTAAATTAAATTGAAATGAGCTCTTATCATTGAAATTTGAATAGTTTGATGTTTTCACCAATAATCTTAACATTTTATACTCATGCATCTAATTTCAAAGATATATAAAGTTTAAATCTTTTTTGAATACTAGACTTAATTATTAAAAATTAGTATAATTTATTTATTTTTTTAGTATAAACGAAAGATCTCAAATTCAGAAATTCTCGCGTAATCTAACTTTTAGATTCATCTTTCACTGCTAAGGCATTAACTTGGTTCATCTTTCACACCATATCTGAGATTGATGAGAAAGGAAAGGCTGCCCAGAAACCTTGTACCAGATCAGCGGAATTCATTTAAATGGGCCCATGGAAAAGGCCCATACAGATATTTAAGAAAAAAAATCAGCGCGGGATCGAAGTAGCAAAATGAATAAATTTGAATCGAAAATTTGAGTTCCGTGGGAACCGCCTCTCTCATTTCTCTCTCTCTCTCTCTCGCTCTCTGCGGCTCTCAGAACCCTACCTAGGGTTTTGCTCTGCGTTAATTTATTTTGATACGAATTTATTGATTTATCCAAAATTTTTCATCTTTACACCAAAGTGAAAAATTGTTGTTAACACAAAATTTTTCAGAGAGAGTATTTTTTGTAGCGCAGATAAGGGGAGGGGGCGATGGAATTTGGGGGGCGAAAGAGAGAAAGACCAGACGGCGCTTTTACCGGTAACGGAGGCTACAAAAAGTCCAGAGATGGTTAGTTTTCTGGGGATACCACTTTTTCTTTTCTGGGTTTTCTTCGAGTAATTTTTTTGGGGAATACTTTTTAGATTTCTTACGGTGTATACTTTTGAACTTGTTGCCCTCCTTGTTTAGCGGTTTTGCTGAGTTTTGAATTGTAATTTTACTAAAGTCAAGATTTTTAAGCAGAAAAAGTGATTTTTTTTTCAGTTTAATTCATCCATCATAAGACATTGAAATTAATTAAAGCTGTGGCAATGTTCCTTTAAAAAAAAATTTCCTGTTATTTATATAATTTGTTTTCTTTTTTGTAACTCTCTATATTTTTTTTAAACTTTTTTCAGTTCCGTGATATTGTACTTTTTATTTGTTATTTTGCTAAAATTGATAGGCGTTAAATTGATGGACTGATTCATATATAGGAGAATTTTTACAATAAGTTGATAACTGCGAGTCATTGATATTGATCAGGGTATTGAGGTTCCACATCTAGCAATGTATGCATTTTAAGTATATGATTGGGTGCGTCACCTAAGCTTAACATTCAATTCTATGGAGGCCTGGATAGTGATGCACTCTGATATATCAGTTCACTGCACTGAAATTAAAAAACTGGCAGGATGACAGAAAATAAGCTGATGAAGACTTGTGGTTTTAATAATTTACTGAATACAAAGTCATTTAATTAACCCCTTATGCATTTTGTTTTAAAAAAAAAGGGTGAAGTTGTTGTTTCTTCTTCATACAAACAATATTTGGCACATAGTCATTAGAATACTCAGTAGCAGCCCGTGTCATGTAAAGGTAATGATTACTTGCAGAGGAAATGATTAATTTGCAATAGTGAAAGTTCAGCTAAATCAGGCGAATGAGTTTTAAGTTTTTAATCTGTATATGATGGATTCCTCATTTTCTTTTATTCTTGCTAAATGGCCATGAAGGTTATCTAGTTAGAAAGCTCAAATTTAACTGAAAGGGATAATCAATTTTTGCAACAGAACTGGAGTCCTTTACAACTGGTGTAGGAAGCAAATCAAAGCCATGCATGAAGTTTTTCAGGTTTCAATCTTAATCCATCTAAAACAAATATCGCTAATTCGATCTTTTTTGTCTTCACATATCTTTATATCTAAGAAATGTTGCACGTATGACAAGGATGATCCTATTGCTCAAGTGGTTTCGTGCTGGTTATCCATGTAATGCTATCGATATGAGTGGAATAACCGGATAAAAGTCTTTCATTACCTGAGGTTGCTGAGTAAAGGTTATTTCGGATAATGGATAATTCCTTTTTGGTTTTCTTGGTGATTTTGCCTTCTTTTCTTGCATGTTTAGACATGATCTCAATCAGAATGATCAGCTGGTGATGAGTGTGCTTGTGCGTGCTTTTTTTTTCTCTTTTCAATCTGTAATCTAATCTGCACAATGCCAGTCATGCTGATGGTGGGCCTTCTATTCCATAGTTACATATGTAAGATTGATCTCATATCCAAAAATTGACAAGCTGGCATTAAGTCAAAGTTTCATATGGCCCTATAACTAATATCTAGAGTAGGTTGAACTTTTGTGTTATTCGATATTCAAAACATCAAATGCTCAATTAATCCCATTTACTCTTGGCTATATTGGCCAAAATATTGGACTTTTGTAGCAATTGTTGAGTGTGTGTCTTTTGTTTGCCTGTGATTTTAGTGTTGTAAATTCTTGTTCATTGGCTGTTTTGCAACATCAAATTGTTTAACCAGTAAACCGAAGGTCTTAGATTTTTTCTCTTAATTCTATCTTTTCTTTTTTCCTGAGGATGGTTCAAGACTTGTGTTCTTTGGGTAGGAAAAATCACCTTAACTAATTATTGCGAACAAGATTCATGTAGTTGTGTATACTAGTGCTAGAAATTTTACATCAACTTTAGGTGGGAATTTTTGGTGTTTTTAACTTATATAATGGACCTTCTTTGCCCTTCCGTTCTCCCAATAGCTTTTCTTTGTTCCCAACTGCAGAAAGTGGAGCAATTAAATGGACATTAAGCTGACTTTATTCATGTCAACCACTTATCCTTTCTTTCACTTTCTTCTATTTAAAGGAGTACTCCAGTATAATGTTTTGGTGAACTTAGTTTCCTCAGATCATGGAATGGAAATGTTTTTGTGAGAGATTGCATGTATTTGAGTTTCCTAGTTCTAGTTACCAATAAATGAGTGAGGTACGCATGACAATACGTGGTATTTTTGTTGGGTTCCAACAAATAAGGTTTCAGTACTTCGTAGAGGTTAGTAAATGGTGATACTGTTAAGGATAATTTTCTAGTTTGGAAATTTTATCCAGCCTAGTAAGGTGGCTTTTGCTGAAAAGCAATTTCAAGAGTCATTTTTTCCAGGGAGCAGTTAGGATTTGTGTTGACTCTTATTTTTAATTTGTTCAACTTTTGAGAGAATACATTCTCATTGCATTTATACAAGTTTCTTTTTCTGTTGTGTAATGCAGCACATCTGGATGCCAGTTTGGTGAGGGATGTCATTTCTTGCACTATGTTCCGGGTTATAGTGCTCATTCACAGTTGGCAAATTTGGGTGCAACTCCAGCTGTGCCAGGTGGTAGAAATGTGCCGTTCAGTGACGGTCCTACTCTAACTGTCAAGACCAAGCTCTGCACCAAGTTCAACACTCCGGAAGGATGCAGATTTGGTGACAAATGCCACTTCGCTCATGGTGACATGGAGCTGGGGAAGTCACTGGCTCCTGGGTATCAAGACCCACGATCAATGGGACCAATGGGCAGGCTATCTGGACATTTTGAACCATCCCCTCCAGGCTTAGGCGCTGCAGCTAGCTTTGGTACATCAGCGACAGCAAAGATCAGTATTGATGCCTCCCTTGCTGGGGCTATTATTGGAAAGAATGGGGTGAATTCCAAACATATTTGTCGAGCCACAGGTGTCAAGCTTTCTATAAAAGACCATGAAACTGACTCCAATCAGAGGAATATTGAACTTGAAGGATCCTTTGATCAAATTAAGCAAGCTAGTGGCATGGTACGTGAACTCATAGCGAATATTGGTGGGCCTACAAGTCGTACCAGTAATACATCCGGTTCCTTCGGTCGTGGTGTTCCTCCAGCTAGGCAGTACAAGAGTAAGATGTGTGAAAATTTTCCAAAAGGTTCTTGCACATTTGGGGATAGATGCCATTTTGCTCATAGTGCTAGTGAGCTACGCAAGCCTCCAACATGAGCAAACACCCTGTGCCTTTTGTGTTGAGCTTTAAATTTTACATAATAGCAGCTTTGGAAGAAAGAGATATGGTAATTTTTACTGTATTAGAGCTCATTGAGTTGTTTACTTGCTTTTATCCTTTTAAGCTTCTATTATTCGAGCCTCATCTGTTGCTTTACGGGCATGTAGCTTTTGATACTTTTTTGTGGTCCTTTTGGAATCTTGGGGATCTAAAATGCTTCTATATTTGTTTCAGATGGAACCTTCCTTAAACAAAATATTATCCAAGTTTCGCCAAGCTAATTTCAATTGAGAAGTTTACTTCCGTGTTGCCGTATGATTTGTTTCTAGTCTACTTCTAAAAGGTCTTTGTGCTGTTGCAAAAACTGATAATCTGCGAAAAACTCAATTCACTTCCTTAATATTTGGTATGGCGATATCTATTTCTTCATCTGGTACAAATAACAACCGTTTGCTACCAGAAGTGCTTCCTTTAAATACAAGTTCTAGTTGCAATCACCAAAATCTCAAATCAAGGCCAGAATACAATTCATTACTTTCTCTGCCCTGAGTTGAACATCTTAGTTAAGAAAAAAGAAAACAAAACGAGTTGCAAATCAGAAAGATTTAGATTCTAGAGCAAAGTGGAGAAAATGAACGCCCATGGGCTAAATTGAAATCTGAGGAGATAAGAGAGAAATATGCGAGCAACTAGCTGAAGGCAGGCGGATGGTAAATGGTTGATTTAGAATGGTCAGAATCAATGCCACATGTTTGACTTTAGGCGGTCATGCTAGTAGTTTCACCTGGGAAGGTGCCAAATCTCTTGGAAAGACATGCTTTTAACTTGTAAATTTACGTATATAACAGCCAGCCACCAAAACTATGTTTCAAAAAATGGAAAGCATCTATATTCTATACAGAGACGCTGAAATGGGCTTATTTAGGAAACACTGATCTCTCCTATTCCCGTGGTCGCATGACAGGAACAGAAAATATCCTCCTCAAGCTTGCCAAAACCAACATGGTAGACGCCTATTCTTCACAATTACTTGGTCAAAACTTTGTACCATAAGCTTCGTGCATTGTAATATATCATAATTTCCATTATCAAATGAAGAAAAACTGTGAAGCTCATGTTTAACAGTCTCTTTCTTATGGGTTGAGTGTATCCTGATCCAAGCTAAGAAATGGTACACTTGCCATATGATCCAAGAGGATAATATGAACCAAGTCATAGTCATTTTCATGTTACTCTGTGGTACACAGTTTAGATTCAGCATCTGCACGCGCAACTGGTGATCTCTTCCATCTTCCAGAAGGAGTTCTCTCAAAAATTCGCGGCTGCTTCATTGGGAACGTCTCTTTCCGATCTGGGTGTTTTTTGAGATAGTCCCATTGTCTGCAGGAATTAACAATTCAAAAGTTCATATTGTGTCGAGATCTGAGTTAAACAACTATTAACATCATGTACCTCCTTCCATTAGCCAAAATTATAAAGAGCTTTCAAATGATGCACACAACAAGAAATGGAATGTAAAATGAGAACATTTGGAAAGGCTAGCATTGAAGAACCAAAAAATTATACCCCATTCCCCCACCATGCCTATGAGGTTTTTGAACGTGATCAATCCATCTAAAATCTATTTGATCTACAATCAGCTGTACAAGTCCAATCCAAAGTCACGTTCCTCATGATGGTGACAGATTTTTACAGTGTGTTCATTTAGGATTTCATCTTCTCTTTCCCAGCACCATATTAACATCTCTAATTGTTAAATACGACCCTGATGGTTACCAAGTTCACAACTTCAAATATTGTTTACATAGAAAATTTTGCTTCATGGATGGAAAAGGGAAAGGCTGGAGAGGGATGAAAGAACTTCAAAATCTATACCTGATTGAGGTGAGTAAAGCTATTTTCTTCAGTACAAGGAGCGAAAAAGAGGCAACCAAAAAAGTCGAATAGGAGTATCAGGGAAAGGACCTTAAATTCCTATATTTTACTTTATAAAATGAGGATGATATTGGTGACATATAAATCGATAATATTGGTGACGTATCTGCTCCAGCATTTACTTCTCTCCCCTCTTTCCCTAATTCATAGAAATAAAGGATTGAGCTATTGACCCCTGCTTTTACTTCTGCTCATTTCCAGAAGTCTTGTCAATCTATTCAAAGTAACACTCTCACACTGAAACACAAATTTCCTAGACAACAATTTCAGAATGAGCCTTTAGGCTGAATACTTGTTTTCCATAGATGGACAGGTAATTAACAAAGCAATGAGCAGTTAACTACGACCTGCTGTATGTCTATCAAAAGAGTTACTAAACAGGTGATAATTTCCAACAGATCATTCTCTACTTCTACCTCTCTTTTTTTTGGCATAAAATTTATTACAAAGCCACTATCCAAACGTTGATGCTTTGGGAAATGGTAAATGATGTCATATGTCATGTTAGGCTATTAAAACCACAAAATGCATGCAGATACCTTCTTTGATTTTCAACAAAGTCAGGAGCCTCGACAGAAGGTGAAGTGGAACAGGTGCGAAGGATTTCTGCATCCGATAGGTTTTGCAGCCTCCTAGCAATCTGTAATTGGCGTATAGTCCTATGCGGTATGAAACCATTAACACAATCAGCAAAAAGATCGACACCATGAAAGATGAAACAGTTAATAAAACAAACAGGAGAAAAGAGATTATTACCACGCACATGGACCAATAACGAATCGATCAGTTGGAGTGTCATAGGTCTCCAGCAACCTGCCATTCCAACTTGGGTCTTTGTAAGATGAACTCAGATGGATCCTCCTTACAACTTCATCTGGACATCTAGAAGTTCTGTCAAAATTGGCAGGAAAGATTGACCCGGTTGAAGGTTCAACCTGAAGATAATGGTTTGAAAGTACTTAAGGATTTCCATGAAGGAAACTTTGAGGAAAACAACAGCTATTCATACTGGTACTAAAGCCACTACTTGCATGGAATCCTTCAACCGACACGTGCAAAATCTAAGATGGGTCTCACACCATCCCCAGATTTAAAAGTTTTAACACAGTAACCCTGGACTACTTGGCAATGCCAATCCACCAAAAATATTAGCTCAATTTCAGGAATTTAGTTTTTCATTACACCGCTCCAGGTCCATATGTGGTTTACTTAGTAATCAATATTCAGATAATTACACAGCCTTTTCTCCATACAATCAGAACAAACACAAACAAAAAGAATAGAACTCCTATGAGCAACTATGTTTCTAGAACGGACTTGTGTTTACCACTGCAGCAGTTATCAGACTTTCAAACTGCAGCTAAATTTTGTATATCAGTTGTCACCAATAAACAAAGCGCCCTGTTCAAAATTGATTGACCTAATTTGACTATGCAAGAATATTACAAAAGAGGTGCAACAAAAGAATGGTTCAAAGAGAAATCACAAATTTTTGTGGACCCCCATTTTAGAAATCTGAAATTTAAAGAGATGATGAGGACAATGTGAAACAACTGCCTTTTTTGGTGAAGTATATAAAATGAAGAACGTGTCAAAACCTTGAAGTCCATGTAAGAAAATGCGTAGTCGTCAACAGAGTAAAGGGAAGCTAAGTTCATCTAAAAATATAGGTGGTAATTGATATCCAGTTGCAACAGGTGTGCATGTACAATATGAGATCTGTTTATTTGCCACTTTTTGTTAAATGCATGAGACTGGAAAAAAAATGAAACGTTTAAAGGTACAAAACCAGAGCAAGCATTAATCTCCATAATGGGTAATTTCCTGCATATTATTCCAGATAAATTATGAAGGATTTAGTGTAGCAGTAGCAGTGCATTGGGTCTTGTGATATTGTTGGGTTTGTCATTTACAGATGCTCCTTCCCATCTGAATGGCCAAAACTAGCATCATCTATTTTGCCATTGAAGGGCCACGACCAATCTGTGATCACTATAGTTGAGATCTTCTAACCTCTTATTCAATCGGTTTTCTGCCATGTTACCCAGACTCGGGTACCAGAATCCCCACTGACGTGGGGGTATGGCAAGGCAAAGTGAAGAGTCCAGGTAATATAGATTTTCTGTGGATGGTCACTTCAACACCTCTCACATTGAGTAAAGCCAGTCAAAACTCTACCAGCATCATATAAAAACCACATTTTCCATTTTGGTCTTTACCCGAGGCAAAGTTTAACTACTTAGTACATCTTAGCAATGTTCACTATTTTTACAGAAGCATGACCTTCTTGCTTACCAGCCAAAACTTTTGAATTCTCCTGGAACTACTTAAATTTGATCAAAAGTCAATGAAATCTGTAAAGTTTATTTCCTCCAATAAGCAAAACATATCAAGGTTTAAATGATACTCTAATACAATATGAACTTCGATAATGCACTAGCAATGTAAGCAATAAAATCCTTGTTTTCAGTTACTTCCCACCTCATAAAACGTGAATCTTAATAGCCAAGAAAGACTGGGGGAATAAGGGAAAGAAACTAAATTCAAAATTCAAGCCTCACCATGAAGCCATTAAAGATTGGGTATGCATTTCCTTCAGAATCTTGCCTGGTATTATTCTCAAGAACATGGAGAGTTTGAAGGTGAAACACCCTATCACTCTTCTCCAGGGTCTCAACTATCTTGGCGCACAAAGGAAAGGAAAAGCCACTGTGGTCTGTATGATTGCTTATGACACTATCCGTATCCTGCATTAAAAAGTCCAAGAGATATCAGTGTTGATATTCTTCCTAGTGAGTAATCTCTTGAAAATCAAAACAATGCAGGCGTCCAAGGCTCAGACCTGTGGAGAGGAATCATTAAAACCACCAACTAGATGCACCTGCATATTGTGAGCTTTGCATGTTATTGTCCATGATGCTAACCATCACTGAAGATTATTTACGTTAACATACCAAATCTTTTAAGGATTAAAGAATATAGTACCTCCAACATCTCATCAGAATTTTGGTCTACAACTAAAGATAACATCTGAGTAAGACCAATTTCAACCACATCTGGTGAATCCAAATGGCCAACCGAAGTCCTGCAATCAAGGCAATAGGAAAGCTTAATTGGAGATTCAGAGTTAGACACTGGATCTACAGATCTTAAAACTCCCAAGTCTAAAGAAGTTTGATTCTTACATTCCACTTTTATGGTTCCGAATTGCCAGGCCCACGCAGGTTGTAGCCTCATCAGTGCCGACTAGCTTTCCACAAACACAGAAAAAATGTTAACTAAGTTTAAATGAGAGAGAGGAAAAAATAGTCAAAAAAAAAAAAGGGATCCGGAACTCAATATCATCACCACCCTGGGATCTCAATTAACAGTCAAGAGGCAACCAAATTAACTATTGGAAGCACATCAAAACAAACACAATTCCCAGTTGACAAACCAAAATACAATTGAAAACACAATTTTTTTTAATGCAAAAATTTTGCTGTCAAGGAGAAAATAGGTTCGTAACTGGATTCCTTCATTTTGTTTTTAAAATCAATAACAGGAATGATATAGTGAAAGCAGATAGCAAGAAAGACAATTGGGCTAACAAGGAACATGTAGTGCCTTCCTGAGTACAGAAACTAAACTGTTAAAACAAAATGCCAGAATACTACTTGAGCCTGAAAAGCAAACTGTTTCTAATAGAAGAAGAGCAACTCAAGTCTAATGTCTTTAGGTATACATGCCCAAGAAAGGAGTAAGCTGAAGCTGCAGCCTAATTAGATAAGTATATTAGCATCCAGATAAAGCAGAGAAATTACTTAATGTAGTTTTTTGAGATACTTAAAATTAGATTCAATAGTTATAGGAAATTATCAAGAAGAAATAAATCTGAAATCTCTGACGTCCAGAGAAGTATAATACATACATAATGTATGAACAGTATGACATCATGGTTGATTCCTCTTTGGAGGCTACTCCAACATTTTGTCTTTTCCTCCTCTAAAATTGTTGTGGCATAACTTGCCTTCTTGCATACGCCAAAAATTGCATTCAAAGCTAGAGGCTATCATAGTTTTAAATGTGGGACCCACAATATGCTGCATTGCTCAAAAAAAATATTAAAAACATATTCTAGACAACTAGGTATCTCAAATCTTCCTGTTGTTTTCATTTTTATGTTAGGAGTTAAGGTTTATTCCAGATAAATTTCAGCTTACTGCGCAAACATGATATGAACATACATCCACAAGAGCAGGATCAACTGTTGCATACTCTCTTTGGAAAACATAGACCCATTTACATCCTGTCACTCGCTCCAAACCAGAGTCTTCAGAGGCTGAAAATTTTCTCTCTGGCGTAGACTTAAATGAACATGAGGCAGATACCAAAGTAGGATGCTCCATCAAAGCAAGTAGGATTTTGCTTCCCTGTTGATAACAATTGGAATCAAATTAAGATAGCTAATCTCCACAGAAAGCAAGAAGAAGGGCCTTTCATTAATAATGAAGAAGAGCACAAATTTCTACTTATTCAACTTCCACTGAGAAAGCATTTTGGCCACATAATAAGATGGACAGAAGAAGACGATTAAGTTGCAAGTTGTGGCTTGTAAGATAGAGAAATATTAACTTTTCTAGCCAGAGAATTAGTTTTCCAGAAGTACAGATGCATTGAAACAGGATTACTTAACGCAGCAGGCTATAAATGGATAAAGCTTTTCACTAACATTATTAACACCCTACAACGAATGTCTAAATTGGGGAAGGAAATGATGGATGGTTCAAACAAAACAATTGCTGAAGCACACAAAATCAGGTACCAGCAGAAACTCAATTCTTAAACCCAAGGCTGCAATGTGGACTTAACTCTTGAGATAAGCTTTATACTTAATAGTATCTTTTTAATACTTCACCGGTATGATAGTAATCTTGAAGCCAAAATCTGGTACCAGCAGTAGCTCAATTCTTCGAGCCAAAGCTGCAATTTGGATTTAACTCTTAAAGATAAGCTCTATACTTAATAGTATCTTTTTAATACTTTACCGGTATGATAGTAATCTTATGTTCTCAAAGAAAAAACAAGTTTTAGCTGCATAAATGCATGTATGATCTGTAACAGGTTGGCAATCAGCAAGGGTGAACAGCAATACTTTTGAAGAAATCTGTCTATTTAGTTGCTCAAAATGCACATAGAAAGAGTAACCAAACACCACAACTAGAATTTTTTCCCCTGAAGTATATCCCATGAGGTGTTCATGGAAGTTAACAAACAACAGCGCTATCAGCAAGATCTGTTGATGCTCATAGTTGCTTCCAGAACATTATGTCAGACAAATGTCTAAGACAACTTTATTGGTAGGAAATATTTTATATACATGAAGCAACCAAATAATAACCAATACAGGACCAGAATGAACATGCTGTCACTTCCACCATATATACAACTTAATTACAAGATTTCTGTGTTGCAATACAGGGAATAAATTAACTTGACATGACAATGCCTGTTCTTCTAAGATAGGACACTGTAATCAAGCCCACCCACCAACTAGAAAGCGACTAGTGCACTTGTTCTACATAATCTACAACAGCCATTGCCAGCCCAATCTGTACCCATTCAACAACCTAGAAGAAATTGTATATGAAGAGCTATGAAGTCATTGACTAATAATCAAAAGAAAGTGAGATGTCATACTTATGTCAACAAACTGTTCCATTCAGAAGACTAACGCAAATGTGTTATATAATCTTTTGGCCCTTAGGCAACAGTTGAACGATTGCATGTGAGAGTATGAACATATTAATTTAGTCCAAATTTTTTAACTTGGAGAAATTCAAACCCCATTGCAGATAGAGTCCTTCTGACATATATTACCTCAAGATACCCTGATCCTCTCTGTAAGTTCTCTCACAGTTATCAACCTTATACTCTGTGCGTTTGTGTTACATATTTTATTTTATTTACTCAAACTCATTAATTATTGCAAAGTTTCACCTCTCTCCAATTCTCATGTTCATAACTGATTCATGTTTGAAACATTTCTGCGCCCAATATGAGGGACTCTCTTAATTATTATGGACTTCATGATAACATGATTCTTATTCTTATCAGATTCAGCTACTTGGGATTCCTACCACCTTGTTTCATTCAAGAAACTAGTTTCTGCATCATCAGAGTGTAAATAAACACTGCACTTAATATCCTGCATGAAAACTAAAAATGTACATAAAACGAGATATTCCTGAATTTTTACAGCTCACATCAGGAAGGTTCTTTCCTCACTTATATCCAGGTTTATAAAAGACACTAAAACCTAAGGAAAAAAGCAGGGCCTAATGTTTCGAATACACCCCATCTTCAATAAGCCACAGAAATCCTTAATCGAGTTCGTCAAAACACTAACAGATAAAGTATTCTAATAACAGTTGCTTCTTGAGAATGATAAAAATGAATCAATCAAAAGGGTCTCCAGCACAGGGTTCGGGTAAGACAATCATGCAGTCCTTGGGGCCAGATTGGGAATAATACAACTGGGTTCTGATAGAAGTCGGCTAGTTTCAGATAAAGTTATGAACTTGTAGTTGTATCCCAAGTACATGATCACAAAGACTGATGCAAGATTTCATAATGTTGCTTTCATACTTCTTGGTTTGAAGACTGTGGAAGTGGAATTTGAGGTTACCTCGGAGGAAGATGGCCCATCACTTTGAAAGGGAACTCCACCAACATATATCATCTGGTAATGAAGAGAAGGGTGGAATGAAAAGAAGACCTTGTGACTTGCGCCTGCAATCTCCGAGGGGAGAGTCAAAAGGGATGCAATTAAATTGTTGAATGAGCTCCAGATATCAATTTCTTAGGTATATCTGCCCCAATAACGCGATATTTACAGAACTTGGGCGATAGAATCTCAATTCTAATCCTTAAACTGATATAATCAGGAGTCTTCGTACCAGCAGTTTCCTCTCTGACCAGAGTCCTGACACCGATACCAACATCTCAGGATTCAGGACTCTGTTACAAAGCGTGGAGAATAAACTCAACCAAGGTCCAATAAAAAGTTGTATTTGTGGGGATTGTCAGATAACACTTTGCTGTTTACTTCCTCCTCCTGCTGTTAATTTCCAAGAAGCCTCTTTAATTTTTGGAAAATTCTTAGCCTGGCCCTGTTCTTCTTTAACTAGGTTGAGTTTGAATGTTTGATGTTAAGGGTCTGTTTGGTTGGAAGTAAAATGTTTTCCTTGGGAAAATATTTTCCGTGGAAGTAATTTTCCATGAAAATCATTTCCCTTTCATCATTTTCAGGTGTTTGGTTAGCTTATTGAAAATATTTTCTTACTTCATTTTTCTGGTGTTTGTTTAACTTTTGAAATATTTTCACTTTTATCTCTATCTTTACTTTCTACACATTATAACTACATACTTCTTCCCATGCAAAATAAGAAAATTTATCTCATTGTTTAACTTTAAAAAATCTTGGAGAAATGTATATATGAATAAAAAATATCTCCTTAAGCAATAAACAAATTGCTGGCCATTTAGTGTCAAATATCAATCACATGCAATGCTTATTATGACATATATCTTGCACTCTCACTGCTAAAAATTTCTCTAGAAAAGAATGTCCCTATTATACATAATTAATTACTAACATAGGATGAACAGGATGAGATTTTTTTTTATTTTGAATATACTAGGGGGAGAGTTGGGTTGGGTGGTACGGGGGAGGGAGTGTAAGGAAGAGGTCTTGGGTTCGAGTCCTCCTGTTTACACTAAAAAAAAAAAAAGAACATACTACAAGATGTTTTCAGTAAGTTTGGAACATACTACAGGCGGGATGCATGCATTTCGGAAAACAACTTCAGTAAGTTTGGAAGGGAAGTTGTTTTCCATAAGATGAGTGAAAATATTTTACATAGGAAAATGTTTTCAGTAACTTTTGTGCAACCAAACACGGGAAATTAGGAAAATATTTTTTTGGAAAACATTTTCACCCGAAACAAACGGACCCTAAATGAAGAGACGACATCTCAAAATATTCGGAAGGCCTCGTTCCCAATCATCTTTTGGCATATTTGGAAGATGCAACTACCTCAAATATAAAATTAAACCTTCCATTATGACTCAGTGCTTATGACTAATTATGTAAAAAAATTTCATGAGGTTTTCTCCACACATAAATCCTTATTTGTTATTTGTTAAGAATTAGTTTGAACTAATACAATGGAATTTCTTTCAATTGATTGTGTAAAGTTAAAAATGACTTACACGACAAAGACAATACAAATCAAGTTAAAGGAGGATAAGGTTGAATGATAAGATGAAAGGATTTATAAATAAGAGATTTTCAGTTAAAAACCTCCCACTTATGAAAAAAAAAAAAAAAGAGATTAGATGGTAAAGTGGAGGGATTGCAAGTAATTTTAAAAAAGAGTTGAATTAGATGTTAAAGTGAACGGATTGCAAATACAATTATAGGAGGTTTTGGATTCAATACCTCCCACATACATATTTGGGTTCGATATCCAGGTTCAAGTTAAAGTTAGTTTTGGCAAAATTTTAGAGATACTAAAGGTGAATGACTGATTCGATTTTATGGGAAGTTTGACCAAAAACAAATTTATTACCCTAGACGATAAGAGTCGGTCTCTTAATTGTCAAAATAAAGAAGCACGCAAAGTTAATTATCGAATGTGATTAAAAAATTTGTGGAAAACATGCATTCCATTTCCAAAGAAGGCATTTTTTTTGTAAAGTGAGTTATGGCCTTCATCAAGTTATCACGGGAACTCAATTCATGGAGAAACATTATTGAGGATCAAAAATAGAAATTGTTACTGCAGATGCAATGCAACAATTAGAATTTTAGAAAGTGAAAGAAATTCAGATAGATTATAGTTCTATTGTGCCAAAATGTGACTTTTTCAAGTGGTATAATGGTAACTAAGAAGCTAAAGTGAGCAGATGAAAACGACAGTTAGTTTGATTTTTCACACTAGATGAAGGATCACCAATTTGAGAATGGATTGGTTTCTTGAGTTCTCTCTCATCAAAGCTAGTTTGGTTATTTTTTTTTTTCACAACAATGGCACTGTATAACATCTTAATTCCTCAATTTGTTATAACGCCAGCAAAATGGCACCAAGAAGTAGAAAAAAAAATTATATTTGACTCAATTGCATTTCTCAATAGCAGAAAACGCACAACATTTGGTCACATCTATCTGAAAAAAGAGGATAGTGTAATTTTCAGCATTAAAGGGTATTCAAGTGCAATTACCGGAAAGATTTCTAAAATTATCCCTATTTATATTTGTACAGAATCTTCTTATATTTACATCATGTTAAATTGATTATATTTACATAGAACCTACTTATATTTACATTGTTGTTCAGGGTTTATTGCTGGCAAGATTGATGAATCATTTTTGCAGTCTATGCTGCTGGAGTTAGTTTTACAAAAATACTAATATTTACCGTCATTTTGAGAGTTTTTGGTTACTTCTTCTATTCTACTTTGTTTTTGGACCTTGGCATTCTGAATGATCTTAGCTGCTCATTTTTTGGAGTGCAAATTGGCTGTTTCTGCTATACTATGTTCTTCAAGAGGAAGATTGATGGTAATTGAGGTGGAGTCCTGTTCAGATTCCAGTTGTTGTGTCTGGTAGAGGTCAAGGAAAATCCAATGAATTACCACCGGTTCAGACGGATGCATAGTTGGCGAAATATTTTCAGAAAAGTCTGGATATTGAAATGCAGGCCAAGGGATCTACACCCAAGTAAAGTTTTAAAACTCTCTTGCTGGCGAACTACTCTAGGAGTAACTGGTTCTTTTTTTTTTTTGTCAACATAATAGATTTTATATTACAACTATTCCTACTCTGCACTGGGAGGAAGGAGAGTTAAAAGAGGTCAAGAGGAGGAATCCAGCAAATTACCACCCAACCAAGGCTGTGGGCTCTTAATGTTTGGTGCTTTTTATGATGACTAGGAGGAGAACACCGCGACGATGCGCGGTGTAATTTTCAGGCTTGCCCAGAAACATCCTGTTATTCAAATTAAAATATTAATTATAAAAAGTAAAATCTTTGCAACATTTACTAAAAGGACATCAATTAACCCATCTTATTTTGTAATAAAAAGATGGCTTTAGAGTTCAAACTATTGTTTTACCAAATGACATAAAAAAAGTAAAGTTCAAGACTGTGACAAAATATTCATCCAATCAAACAAGAAAATTTCACGAAGAAATGCCATTGAAGTTGGCAATATAAAACTACATCCTCTAATAAACCATCAAAAAGTCAGAAAATTTGATTTGTTGATGTCCTTGATGTCCTTCAAGGATCATCATCATTACAAAGAACTAAAAAATAGCTATATTACCAGTGGGAATAATGTAAATTACCTAGCAACAAGCACTGCTACCAAACCTGTGTGAATTCAATTTTTCTAAATATCTCCATTTTTTGTTTAAACAATTTTGCTAGATGGGATTCCAGTAGCTGGCTCGTGGCCCTTTGGGTATTTGACCGGTTCATTCTGTTGTCTCTCAAAGGATTGCTGCGAGAAGAAGTGGTGCTCCCGTTACTGTCTGTACGACGATGTTTACGGCTAAGTTCTGGAGGTAAAATCTGCTTTACTTCGCCTCTTATGGCTTCGAACTAAAAGCAAGATTAATGAAGAAAGTAAGTTCCTTGATTATCAAAATGTCAACGAAAGAATGAGATGAAGAAAGTTAATAACTTTCTCAGACTTGAACTTTTGTGCTAAACACACACTCACGCACACGCACTCTGACAGCTCCAACATCTTATATTCTCATTTCTCCCTCATAAAAAATATGCACATTGCAAGAGGTCAGAAACTGATCACAGCTTAAGAAAACATTTATATGTTAAGAATCAGAGTTTACAACAGAAAGATCATGTTAGAAAATGAAAGAAA
Organism: Coffea eugenioides; assembly: GCF_003713205.1. Classification (NCBI taxonomy): domain Eukaryota; kingdom Viridiplantae; phylum Streptophyta; class Magnoliopsida; order Gentianales; family Rubiaceae; genus Coffea; species Coffea eugenioides. Next base: position 30,446,254 of record NC_040036.1, on the reverse strand, counting down.
TTACCTCTTGAAGCAGCAGATCAACAAACATATGAACCTCTCTTGGCTCCTTGTGCTATCATAAAAGAAGAAGCTCAAAACATTAGCCAAACTTATGAAGGGTATAGATTTTGAACTATTCACTGCAAAAATTTTACAGAATTAACTAACCTTAACCCAGTTTGGTGTTGAAAACCTCGTCCGCAACAGAACTGATATCTTTTGAGTTCTTAACCTTACATACTGAAAGAAAAAAATAAAGTACTCAATGGCTACTTTTTACATCAGATTCAGAAATTTATATTTACTTCAAGCAAGGATTCCACTTCCATCTTCCATTCTCTTAGGCAAGATATGGCCTCAAAGGATCTGATTGTGTCCATAATCTAGCGAGCTAGGGTAATAGTCCTCCAAAAATCACTACACAAATGTGAAAAGTAGAAATTTTGCATGTAGAAACTGAAGTTTTGAATGAGAACAAGAAATTTGGCTTCTTTGAAATAATAATATGAGATAGATTTTGAGTCTCGAATCTAGCGAGCTAGGCTAATAGCCCTCCAAATTTCACTACACAAATGTAACAATTTTGCACATAGAAAATGAAAGTTTTTGAGCAAGAACAAGCAGTGCAAAAGATGATCCAAAAATCCATACATGGTCCAAGCACTTCTCCCCAGCTACCCGGAAGGTGCGACAAATCACTGCAGGGATGAAAGCAGGGCCATACTCATAACCCCGAGCACCACCAAAAGAAAAGGAAGAAGCTATTTCCTGACACCGTTAAAGATAGGATTTTTTAGAAAGTTTTCAGAATCTAATGGACATTACATATTCTCTAGTAGAATGCAGAAACAAACACAATAAAAACACAGAACAGAAAGTGACCTCGGTAATTCTTGGGATAGCACTTTGCTCAATGAAAAGAGATAGTTGAGCAAGCAGAAGAACAATCCCAGGAAGGACCATTTCTCCTTGCACTCCCTGCGTCAAACTTAGATCTTGGCTACCTGACTTACTCTTGCCTGAAAGAAAAAGGAATCACTCATTGAGTTTTCTGAAGAATTCTTGAAATCCTTCTTGTACCCAGTGAATAGTTAAGTCTCTCAACTTCAATGATAGTTCAAGTTTTTCATCAAGAAGCTGACGGAAATCCTGAAATATGAAATCCATGGAAAAGACTGAGAACTAATCAAGAAGAACATAACAGGTAATCTTCCATTCAACGAAATCAGTATCATGCATTGCAGAATAAAGAACGAAGCCTCCTTTGCCACCCAAAAAAGAGAAACATGTCAAGAATTATGCAAATACGAACTTATGGGACCTGTTAAGCAACAACAATTGGTCACTGCCTACATAGTGTAGGACATCAATAGACTTCAAGATGTGGCTTTACAATATTGCAAGCATATTCATTACAATAAGCAATTCATTTAACACAAATCAACTAAGCATCAATACAAAATAAGTTTGTCTTCCTACATATGACAAAAGTTGTTCCCCGTGATGCATAAATCCCTAAACTTGTTAAACTTAATGAGTTTGAATCAATGTAATCTGGGTAGGAACACATTACCAGCATATGGCATTCATAAAATAGTGAATTGTATTTTATACAGAGAGAATCCACATTGTAGCTTTTCTGTTTTCTCCTCATAATTGGCAATTGATGGCAGGATTTGTGGTTGTTCAAGCTAGCAGGTGAAGGTATATTTACTTAAAAAATGGAACAACAAAACCTACTCCTCACCCCTACCTACAACACACACACACAAGCACAAAGGGGGAAAACAAAAAGAAACAGAGTTTCACAATGAAGTATAGCAGCACAGGCATTCATGAAAACAACCTTGATCATTACCCGCCATCCTCGAAACAACCTAGTTATTGATGTCCAACAACACTCTGTAGGCAGTGACATCAAGAGACTTCAACCTTGTTACACAGTGTAGGGGCAAGCAGAAAATGTAGAAAATCAGAGCATAGGCATTCTAGAAGACAACCTTGTTCATTACCCTCATCCCTGCCCCTCCTATTCCTTTTGATCCCCATATTTTAAAATTTTATTGAGAGACTTTCAAAGGAAATATGACATGCAATTTCAGAAGTCCTGGCTTTATCGAAAGCCACAAGCTACCAGCTCTTATCAGCAAGACATTCATACAGCCTTGAATCTGCTATACAAATTTTTCATACATTATTCCCAAATTTTTAAGCTGTTTTTTAACTGGCTAGGTTGACATTGCCAACCAAAATAAAGTTCCAACAAAAGGCAAACTACAAATTACCTAAGAAAACAACTTAATTTACTCTTCTTGCCACTACTGAGTTGATAAACAAAAAGAAAAGTAAATTATCAATAAGGTTGACAAATAAACAAAAACTAAAAAAACAAAAACAAGACATATCTCTAGAAAAAGGGAACAAGTAAAGCTACAAGCCAAACAGCAAATGTACAAGCAATAACATGTCTGAGTTGAATTCTGCAAAAAAAGAAATTGAGCTTTAGGTTCTGGCAATGTATGATTCTCAAACAGAGAACTCAAAACAATAAAAACGGAGCAAGTAAAACAAGTAAAAGAAAATAACTTCGGATCTAGAGGAAATAGGATGCCGTCACAAATTTTCACCCTTTCACTTTTTTAAAGACCAATAACAGAGGATAAAGAGAGCAGAAAGTTACAGTAAGTTACAATGAAAAAAAATCTGTTCACAAAAAAAAAAAAGAAATTAAAACATATCGTCAAGGCTTATTGAAGAAAAGTAGCATCCATTATCTTTTCTTCGTTAATCTAAGAAAGACTTAGAATAAGCAAGGCTGGCAAGAGCAAATTTATTAGGGGGAAAAAAACGAAGAAGACAAAACCTTGGATCTACACTAAACAGATTAACATAGTCGAGACCAGCATGAACAATATTGGATTTTCTCATATTATAGTTGAAGAAAGAAACGAGTAAAAAAAAAACACCATATTATCACAACCAAATAACCCAAAAAAATGAAAGGGCAAGAAACTAACTGTAATTCCTCCTTCAGTGGCCTTCCTTGTGTTTTTTTACCTGAGATAATCACACAAAAATTCCATAAGAACAAAATAATCATAGTAAAAAAAGTCACGAGAAAAATAAACATCATGTGAGATTTTTTACCTGGCGGGTTCTGTAGAGATTGAGGATACCAGATAATAACATGCAAACCTTAAACTTGCTTACCCTGAAACAAACATGAAAAAAATCAGTCAAAATAAAGGAAAATTTTAAAACTAAAAAATGGCGAGATCAGCGGAGAGAAAATAAATCAGATAAGAAAGATCTCCAAGGTAATTATATACAAATAAAGAGAAAAATAACTGAGAGAAAATATAAACTTTTCTGCGCAGAAAGAGGGAAAAATCACAAGTTTATGAGGAAAAGGGATGTATAAAAATCAGAAACGGAAAAAGAAAAATCAATCGTGAGCAGTTGAGCAAACAAGATCGACCAAATCTACAAGGTTCTCCTATTTCAGGATAAGAAGGAGACAAAACGGAAAAAAAATAGAGAGAATAAAAATGTGGGTTTTAAGTGTCATTTTTTTGAATAATCTTTAAAAGAGGGGAAGAGGGGAAAAATGAAGAACAAAGAGAGAATAGAAGCTGTGTGCCGTTATTCTGTTTCTTTTCTTAGGAAATCCATGGAAGGAATGGAGGAGAGAAAGAAGCCAGAGAGGCAAGAGAGAAAATGGCTCGGAGAAGAAGAGATACAGTGAGCGGCGTAAATGAATTCTCAACAACCCTATCAATCCAATGAGGAGGCGAAATCTCAATTTTGTCCTCATCTCAATTGATTGGGGGACGACCATCACTCTGCCAATCAGAAGATGCCACGTCAGCAATTGAAACTCAATTGAGAACCAATGGCACGCGAGCCCCACGTGATGGACGACGACCCCCCAGCGAATGAAATGCAGCCACATCAGCACAACCACCGAATCCTGTCATGCTTTTACTATATAGGTTTCTTAGGAAATCCATGGAAGGAATGGAGGAGAGAAAGGAGCCAGAGAGGCAAGAGAGAAAATGGCTCGGAGAAGAAGAGATACAGTGAGCGGCGTAAATGAATTCTCAACAACCCTATCAATCCAATGAGGAGGCGAAATCTCAATTTTGTCCTCATCTCAATTGATTGGGGGACGACCATCACTCTGCCAATCAGAAGATGCCACGTCAGCAATTGAAACTCAATTGAGAACCAATGGCATGCGAGCCCCACGTGATGGACGACGACCCCCCAGCGAATGAAATGCAGCTACATCAGCACAACCACCGAATCCTTTAATGCTTTTACTATATAGGTTGATGACGATACTTCACTAAGCTGAAGATGGCATTTCAAGTAGTGAATCAGAGCTTGGAAAGCATCCTATTATATTATTGTATCTTGTGGTTCTGTCAAAACTCTTAGCAGAAGTCATATCCAATTTCTAATGCAAATACGAGACATTAAAGACAAAGAAGGACAGGATAGTCAAAAGCCCAACAAAATGAAGAGCAATGTGGACAAAAAGATAGAACACCAACCAGACAAAAGGAACCCTACAAACTGACCTTCATCGGCCACCAAAAATCCCTAGCTCCCGCTCCTCCATTTTTGTGTTCCTTTCCGTTGGATTGACTATTTTTTTAAAAATAAAATTTTTAAATATAATATTATAATAATATATAATAATTTTAAAAATATCTTATTTATATAATATATTAAATATTTTAAAAAAATTTTATATTCAAAAATTTTCAAATACACTACTATAATAAAATTTTTCAAAAATAATTAATTCAAGAGTTACTGGGTTTGTTTGAATAGGAGTTTATTTGAATGATTTATTTGAGATAATTATTATAAAATTTTTTGTGATGTGGTGTATATGAAATAGAAAAATGATTGAAAAAATAAAAAGGTGATTGAAATTTATGAAGCAAATGATTGAGGTGGAGTCCTGTTCTGATTCCAGTTGCTGTGTCTTTTTTTTCGAAATCCAAACGGACCCACAACATACTGTCGTTTGCGCTGCCCATTGGAAAGACGATGTCGTTTCTTCACCCAAAACCCGAGACTTTGTCCACGCCAAGATTTATAAACTACAAAAATTTAAAATTTTCTCTCTCCCAAAACCCGAGAACCTGAAAAATCAAAATTCCGCGCCACCAATCTCCTCCCTCCGGAAATGGCCCTCTCCGCTCCTCCACCACCAGCACCTGATCCTACTCCGTCGTCGTCCACTACCACCGCCGTTGCCACCACCTCCACCACCACAAGACCTCCATATCCCCCAAATCCCCGAAACCCACCTACTCCTCCTCCTCCTCCGCCTCCTCCTCATCTCCATCCCCATCCACTACACCCTCACCATTACCCAGCACCTTTTTATCCCCAGCCGCATCCCCATCTAATAAATTCCAGACTCCCCGCAAGCCCTAACTCCAATTATCCTCCCCCATCCCATGATGTCACCACCACAGCTAATGCCACCACCACTCTCTACCCTGTAGCTTCCTCCGGCAGAGGGTTTCTTCAAAAACATCCCCATTCTTCTGTTCCCGTTAATAATTCTATTAACCCTAATTCTCATTTGTACGCAGCTGGGGCAGCTCGTCAAGGGGTTGGGATTTCGTACCCCAGGCCGTTGTTTGGGTACTCTCATCCGGATCCAGGTCTGGTTGCGGTCACGGGAATGGGTATGGGTATGGGGTATGTTAGTGGTAGGTCCATCCCCCATTTGCAGCACCCGGCTGGTGGTGGGGCAACTGTCATGCCGGGTGTGATTAAAGGTGTCCCAATTTCTGCTTCTGCTTCTTCACAGCCTCAACACAAGGTTTGTGGAATTTTTTGAGGAACTATTTTCTGATTTCTTTCAATTTCGTTGAAATTCATTTTTTCAGCATTAGAATTTCTCTCTCTTTCTGTTGTATGTTTTTTCCCATTTTTATCATTCTTCACTTGCATTACTTGGGAAATATTTTTAAGTTGGGTTAGGTATCTATGTATACTTGCAAATGTGTAAATAAATGTTGGTTATAAAGAATGAGTATTAATAGGAATCTTAAAAAAAAAAAAAACTTCTTGAAGATTCTTATAATTTCTTTAACCAAAAAGGGAAAAAAACCAGAAGAAAGGAAGGAATGCTCTTAGAGTAACTTCTTTTACAAGTTTTCATTTACAGTGAGCTTGATTTGCATTTAGCTAAATAACTGTGTGCTTTTCTGTGTTTTTATTTAGCTAAATAACTGTGTGGTTTTCTATATTTTTCGTTGATGAGAATTACGGTTATTTTGGAAACTGGTAGGACTTTATTATATTAAACTCCAGCCTGACCTTTTAGTGATCTGTTAAAATGCTAAATTCTGTCCAGAGTAGGTGGTTTTGGTTTCAAAATTTAAGCTGTCCTGCATCACTTTCTGTGCTTTATGCTTCATTGTTTTGGCTATCTAAGTTTTTATATGCGCTTGATTTGAAGAGACCAGTACAAGCGTGAGTTGTAACATTGAACATTCTTGGAGTAGCTGATTATAAGATGCATATTTTACTACATTCATTGCAAATATATGCATTGTTTCTCTTTGGATCCAAAATTTTTGTCTAAGCTTTCTTGGTCCTGAAAGCGTTCTTGCTTATCCTTGTATCTAATTCCTTTCTGATTTTTGGTTACTGATTGACCAGTAATGCTCATGCAGTTTTGTGCATGACATATATGGAGGTATAACTGTGCTTCAATTCATAATCGATTTAAGGGTTTGAAGTAAGATGAAACATTCATTTGCATGCAAATGTCATAGTGAAAAACCTGTATTTGTATTTGACGTGTCTTGTCTACCTTCGTATATCTATTTTTATTGCGAATAGGATTCAGCTTTGTCACTTTTCTAAAGGAATTCTTTTGTCAGGCATTTGAGGTCCCAACAGAATGATATCCAATTATGCAAATACAGTTTACTCCCTGATGGTTATACTAATAGGAGATGGAAATTTTATCACTTGCCAATTAGAGTAGAGCAAACACTTTTTTTCCATTTGTCGAGATTCGGAAGATTATGAGTTATTAAAAGCTCAATTGCAGTGGAGATATAATCTTTATCCATTTTTTCATTAGACATTTTCAGGAAGAAAATGATGATGCATCAGCTATTACTGGGAAATCCTTTACTTTCTCTACTTTTGGACCTCTCAGCAGCTAAATCTTCTTCTAAATTGCAAAGTTTCCTAATGTCTGAAGAAGTGACATTATTGAGTCAACAGACCAGGCACATATAACATTTCTATCATCGGGTGTAAAGCTGCTAAGAATTGAAAGTAACTGACCAACTTTGAGCTTGGATGGAGATTTGAGCATTTATATCTCTTATGGGTGAACAAATCGGTGAATTGAAAGTTGCTTGATTCAAGTGTAAGGAGCATGGTATTGAGTATTACCAATTTCAGTTTCCACATCCAATTTTAGATGGGCAGGAATTGAACAAGGGGAGACATCAAGTGTAAAATAATTTTTTTTTCCTTTGACAATGATAGTTATCCATGCTGCAAATATCTGTTAAATGCTGCATTTAAATATTTATGGCCTCACATATAGACTATAGCATCTACTGGTGTAACTTTGGATCTTCTAACCATTTTTGGCCAATTTACTCACTATTTTCAATTACTTACTGTTTATTAATTCCATGTTTAAAATGGAGAGTGGTCAACCAGTTCAAATCACAATTCTGATAACCTAGTGGCTGCAGATCTGTCTTGTGAAAATTGACTTATCATTTGTGCATGACATCTGAATCTTTTAATTTCGATCATTTTTTATGTTTACTTTAAAACACATATTTGGGGCTTCTCCCTAACCCATGAGAAAAAGAAAAGAGAAACTGAACTTTAATATAGAATTGTATTTGAACTTTGATCAACACTTGGGACAAAGTGTAATTAGAAGAACAGAGACGAGTCATCAGATAATGACATCGTTTTTTTCTGAGACACCTCTTAAGCCTCGGAGCTCGATTACTTGTGGTGAACCAGCCGTGGTTTCTTTGACTTTCACAACCGTGATAATAACAAGAACCTTGTTTGTGATCTCATTAGAAGATCCCAGTTAATAAATGCACAAGCTGTTTAAATACAAGCAATATAACGTTTCCTGCAACATTGGACATTCTCATGTAGAGCACCTTGCATAGTTCTTTACACCTTTCCCAAATGGCTAAGATTCTTGAGGACCTTGACCCTGTACCTTTTTTTAGCTTGCAATTAAATAGACAGGTTGTCCCAATAAACATTTTTAGAGATGTGGCTTTAGGTTTTAGTGTATAAGGTGTATATTTATGCTGGATCCTTATCATCATTGAATTATTTTTGTGAATTGTGGGAGATACGGAGAGTGATAGCATTTTATAGCATGAAAAGGCACTATGAACGTTGGAAATGGTTAGCATTTTCTGAGGTACTGTTTTCTACTCAGCACTGTGAGATGTTGTTTAGGGGGATAGGAGAAGATTCACATTTTGGAGCTATTAGAAATCAAATCTTTTAATGTGGTAATCATTTTTTAAGGCACAAAATTAGCATTGTCAATCTTTTGTTCAGGTATCTGAAGATAGGGCAATGTTTCATGCTGAGGAGTTTTTTTGGGTTACGAACTTATATGAACTAATCATTACTCGAAGTAGTTAAGCACTTTTGGTATTTGCTTTATATATTGGAGGACATAGGGTCTGCTTGGAAGCCCTGTTTCTTGACGGGTTTTTATTAGACAAGTTTTTTAGCAACTTTGTCTAAGCAACCTCAAAAAACACCCCAAAGTTTTAAAATACAGACCTGAAGATGGTGTGTGTTATGTTTTAGGGTCTGTATTTTAAAACTTTGGGGTGTGCTTTTGGTTACTTAGACAAAGTTGTTAAAAAATTTGTCTTTTAAGTTTATCCATCGCATCTCTACATGCCCTCTGTAGTTGGAGGATGATTCTTATCACAATACTTTTTCAGTACCAAGCTGCAGCGGATAAAAACACGTGCAATTTATCACTAAGTGCATGTGCTGAAAAACAACCTTTTTTGTACATTTTATATCCACTGGATCTGCTTTATATCCGTTGGATCTGCTTTATATCCATTGGATCTGCGTTAGGGTCTTTGGTTTCTACTGAGTTGTATAGAAAATGCTTAGGTTGAGTAAGCATCAGATCGTTGGTGGAAATTAGGGTTTCCATGTTGTTCTGTGTAGATCATTGCTCACTCTCTTTCCGCTCATTCTCTGTAATTTTCATTTTGTTCTGACTTCTGATTCGCTTCCTACCTCCTCTCCTGCTTTTCCTTCTCCATCATCTTTTCTTTTCTTTTCCCCTTCTATTTTTCCTTTCCTTCCTTCAATATCACCTTATGCCTTTCCTCCCCTTATTCTGTTTCTGTACTCATTTAGCTTTGTGAGGTTCTTGAAGTGAATGCTTTATTATTTTCTGAATTTGTTGAAATTTGGAATCTGAAACTAAATATCCTTCTGCGTCTGAAAGCTTGAGATTTTTCTGGAGAGTTGGTGAAATGAGCACAAACCAGCGTTTCTTCTTTATTTCCTGGTTTACATGTTTGTTACCCAGTCACTGATTTCTTGCTTGTCCTAAAAAGGCCACATCCTACCACAGGAGTTGGCTATCTTCCAACATGACCCCATTACACTGTTTTAATGTAGCCTCCAGTTTTGAATTTCCAGTGGACAATTAAGAATCTCTTCTGAAAGTAAATGAACAATTTAGTATTGTTTAAGTTCTTGAAAATGGAAAAATGATATCCAATTGCTAGATTTCCCTGGGGATAGCTTGCTATAAAGCCTACTACTGGTTAGAAATTTACATTTCATAAGGTTCTCAATATTTGCTAGGAAAAACATGGAGATCTCATTACTTGCATTTGGTAATTGTCTAAATAATCAGGTTTGTTGATTTCGTAAGATAATTTGCAATTTTTGAACTTGTTGTGTGATATGATTGTCTGCTGAGCTTCACAGTGTCTTTCAACTATTTCTTCCTCATCCATTTATTCTGCTAAGTGAAGTGAAAGATTTCTAGTTGTGCAGTGATGATAATATTTCACTCAGAGAGCATTTATATGCATTACTTTTTACTTAAAGACAGGATTAATCTATCATTTTGTGTTGTTTTGTCTTATCTTTTTTTGTTTATAGTATTCCCATATCAATTTGACTAGGGAATTGGATCCATCTTGTGAATTAATTGCTTGGTGCATAGACCGACAGTGTATGGAATCCTATGATGTAGCTCCTTGATTTTGGTGCTATCTTCTGAACAATTTTGGTTTTTTCTTTTTTTTGGGTGCAAGGTCTCCCTTTCATCTACTCCAGTTTCTGATAGTAATGGCCACAAAGAAATGAGGTAAAGCTGCACTTTGAACTATTTTTGCTTATGAATTAGTATCCAGGTTTCTCTTTCCTATGCACTTGTTTCTTTGCAGAACAAATCATACATCTGCATTTTTAGCTTTTGCAGGGAAAGAGGCAGGGATGATTCTTTGGTAACTATTAGAGATAGGAAGGTAAGTAAGCTCTGAGTCTTTTCATTGCTCTTAATCGCGATAGTGGATGCAGTTCGTATGCATTTTATAACCATTCTTTTGGCTGCAATAGAAAATTGTAAGGATTTTAATGTGATAAAGAGATTATATTCTGTAGACAATGTTTTGCATTTTCGACTTCCAGTGATGTATGACAAAGTTGGCAAAAAAACATTAACAATTGCTGAACTTCCTAATTTTACATCTCTCTCTCCATGGAAAAGGCACAGAGATAAATTTGATATACCTTGACAATTTTGCTGTCTAGTCTAAGGTTGTACATCTTGCCTTTCTTTCCTGCACTGATAGTTGAAGTCTCATGGCTTGGATTTTGGATTATAGTTTTCATTATGCTGGTCAATTTTTAAATGAAAGATAACTGGGTACTCCATTTGTTTAATGGGATATGCCTATTAGATGAAGAAAGTCTTTATTTGGCGAAGGAAGAGAAGTAGGATAAGCATCAAAGAATCAGTCACCCATAGGATAGTTTCAATATAGGGTAGATTGTCCTAATGACTTGCCTTGATCTCATTAATATGTATCACATTTCTCTTTTTGAAAACTTACTAGCACAACTAACTAAGTGTGTATTGGGACCAATTTTGCTGCATTCAGACTATCACTTGTAGTATTTGTTGGTGATTTTTACCTCTTTATTCTATGATAGGTCCGAGTATCTCAGAGTGCTTCTCTTTATACCCACTGCCGATCGTGGCTGAGGAATGGTTTTCCTGAAGAAAGTCAGGTTTGCAATTATTTGGAGCACATGTTTTGATGTGCTGCTATGTTGCAGTACTTTTTTGACTTAATAAATATCAGTGGCTGGTGTTCAGAGGACTTAGATTTAGATGTTCATAAAAGATATTTAAGGATCTAAAATGATTAGCTCTGAGACTAATCCCTTTTTTAGGAGTGAGTTTAGTGTTTATCATTCTTGATTGGATTGCAGTTTCTGTTTCACATTTATTCAACTAAGGATTCAAAATTTGTTTTGAGGAAAGTTGGGTCCCTTTCAGCTCTGAGTTGTTTTACTGTTTTGAAGAGATCAATACTAAAGGCCATTTTCCATTTTCTTAGTTACTTCTCAAGAGCTAATTCATTTGACATAAGAATTTAGTCCTATATAAAGAAGAGCTGAAACTTAATTTTTAAACCAAAGGTTTAGGATACAAACCCCAAAATAAGAAATCTCAAACATTTGCCTTATTTGTGACATTTATTTGATCCCATTAGTCTACTCCCACCTTACTTATTCTTTTACACACACAGGCTCATGAATATGAACACACACACATATACACTCTGAATCTTTGACGTGTATTTGATTATCTTTCTTTTTTCCCCTAAAATTTTCAATTTGGTGTTAATCAAATATATATAACAGAAGTCAACTAAACCAATGTTCTCTTCAAACTGTTTACTATATGATTTGTACTTTCAGCATAAGCATAATTATAAGATCAAAATCATTAACCCAAAAGGTCCTTAGTTTGGTGGAATAGTTGTAAAACTCCTTTCCTACTATGTGACTCTAAAATCTTTCTTTTCTTTAAAAAAAATTATTTAAATGCAAGTTGTAGTCTCAACTATATGAAAGATAATAATTTGTTGGAAAAACTTGCAATTGTTCTTCATTATCCTCAAGTGATGGTTTGTATATTGTGGCCAAAAGCCGTCTGAAAAATGTATCTTGTGTACAGATCACTGATTGTGCAAATACCTGTTTATGACTTGCCATTTGGTTTTTTGACAATCCTAGGATACTTAATTTCAAGAGTGTGTGTGTGTGTGTTTTTTTTTTCCTTTTTCCAGCTCAAATGGATACTTTATGTGTTTACTATCGTCAATTATGTTTAAATATGCCATTAACTTCCTCTGCAAAACCTCTTTTTTGAACAATGCATAAAACATTTTCCTATAACTTGTTGATATTGAACCATTTTCTTCTCTTTCTTCTCTCCTCTTTTTAGCAGTGTATTTTTTTTTTGAGGTCTATGGTGGCATAATTTATAATTTGCTGGCAGCCAATAAACATGGATGCAGCTAGGTCTCTTCCCCGACCTTTGCCATTACCTGTCCAAGGTAATGTTTCACCCGTGAAAAAGGACGATCCTAAGGAAGAAGAGGAGGTTAGTTTAATCATGCACTGCAAATGTAGCACAAGTTTACCTTTCTATGAAACATGACCTTTATATATGACATTTCAAGTGTTTCCTTTTGTTGTCATTATTGCTCAAATTTGGTTGAACATATCATCTAATTGACAAGGATTGATGTTTTCAGCTGATAAGTTTCTTTCATGGTGGCATAGAGGAGCTTAATTGTTGCCTTTTTGGTTATGAAGAAGAACCAATGTTTAGGGAACATTATTTGTAGCTATTCAAAGGAATCCATATAATAACCTTTGGATCTTCTTTGCTATTACAAGAAGATATTTTGAAGGAATAAGAATATCTTCTTTGCTATCCATCCATTGGATTTCCCCCCACCCCACCCCACCTCCTCCCCAAAAAAAAAAAAAGCCTTTTCTTTCCCTTGTTGTCAAGGAATATATTTGAAGGAATGAAAAGTTTAGAATTGCTGTTCAAGAATTTTTTTCTTTCTTTGTTAAGGGGGTAGAGCTTGAATGCCCTTTTTATTTTTCGGTTTTGGGCTGGGGGTGGGGGTGGCGGAGATACAAGTTCGGATTTTTTGCCAGAAAGATTAATCACTTCAAGTACCAGGTGGACTTGGATCATGTCTGCTGCTACCTTACGAATGATGTAGCTCATATCTTTTGCTAATATTCACATTGTACAGGTACTGTAGGAATTTGTTTGTGTCGGCTCTAATGACACTGGTGGGTAGTACTAATAGGTTAGTGACATTTGAGGTCTTCTATGCATTGATGGTTGGGTAAGTAAAAGGGAATAGCTCCTTTGGAGCAGATTCGTAGCAGTTTTGTTAGAGCTCAGAAGCTCAGAAGTTTATCGCAGCTTAAATGATTGTTAAACCTCTAAAAGATCTTTTTATGTCTGCAACAATGTGAAGTGCGTATCCATATCTGCTAGTGTCATAGCAAATCATAATGAATTGTGATATATTTTTATTGCAACATCTAACCAACATTTTTCTTTCTCTGTCAATTGCAGAAATATGTGTCATCTTTAACTTTGTGTATTTTTGAGTGTTGCACTTTAATAATTGCTGATTTATGGAAATTTTGTTCAGTGTATGCACACATCTGTTTCAACCCCCGGTACATTTTTCTGTCTATTAACAATCTGAACGGATTTGCTCCAAGTTTCAGGTAGAAGGATCTGTGGACAATTTAACTTCTGAGGAGCTGTTACAAACACATATCAAGCGTGCTAAGAGGGTGCGATCACGGTAAGTGTCCTTTCCCCCTTGATTTCTTATGATCAAATCTGTCACTATATGATAATTATTCTTCCCAAATGCCTCAATGATATATGCATTGTTAATTTTGTTCATTTGGGTTATTGACAATCTGGAAGTCACCTTATGAAAAATCTTTGTTTACTACTGGCTGACTATATATTGACGTGATAGGAATATGCTTTTGCAATTTTATGGTGCTTATCACTTAATTTTGGGAGCAAGTTTTGCTTAGAAAATTCAATGTTACTTAATTAATTCAGATGTTCAATTTTTGGTTATCAAACGGCCTGAATATGTTAAGATCTGATTCTATTAAGTTTAAGTGCTAAATTGGGTTGTCAAATAGGGCCTCAATTTGAATCCTGGTGGTTTCCAATTTGTGATTTTGAGAATTTGACTCCAGCAAGATACAATTTCTTGTGCATTATTCTTGTGGATAAGATAGGTTGCTATAGTGCCCTAAAAACCAAAAACTCTCGTGCTACATATTTCATTAGAGCTGATAACGTTTAAATGATAAGCAAGTTGATTGTACTCTAGCCTTGTTCTCACAGTGTTTTCTCAGCATGTGCTCTCTGTATGCACCTATCTGTAGACAGTCTGAGTCTGCTTTTTTCTTTCTACATTTTAGCTTCCAAGCACCTTTAATTTTTATGGCTTGACATCTCCATGTATTACTGCTAAGCTTTCCCTAGTTTGTCTTCAAGAGGAAACTATTGGTAAATCTCTTCAGCTTTTATATACAAAAATTTGGGCTCGACTTTCTTTGGCCTAGTGTGATTATTTTCCTAGGTGATGGAAAGAGGATCGTTACTTATGTGTTGAACATTTATAGATGATGCTAGTCAAAACTAAAGCATGAATTACTACATTTTAAATCTTTCAACAGAATCTGAAAGCAAATAAATTGGAAATGAGATTACTTTCAAAGAAAAATTCGGCATGTGTAAGGTTCAAATTGGAGTGGGTACTGTTTCGCTTCACATTTTGTTATTAACAATTTTACAACTATCTACTCTCAACCTGCTGCATAGTTTGACCACTCTCCGTGAATACCTAATTCAGTTCACCTTTTAATTGGAGAACACTAAAATCTGTTCGGCTCTTTACTGGATGTTGCAGATTAAGAGAAGAAAGACTGCAACGAATTGCGAGATACAAAACCAGATTGGCACTTCTCTTGCCTCTGATGGTAGAGCAACAAATGAGAAATGATTCAGCCTCTGGGAACTGAAGTGAGCTATTTGGTCTGACATCCTCCTAATCAGAGTTGAGGTTTAGGCCATTACTAAACATTAAAAGGGAATTTTGATATGGAGGTTTGTTGAAGCATTAGAACGTCAATATGCTTCTTGATAATTTTCATATTGCTTTGCATAGATGATATACTAGACTTTCTACAGCCTTGGCCATGAAACTGAGTGCTTTACTAGAACATAGGCGGTAAAGGATGGACAGCTGATGAGTTCCTTCTCTGCTGTTGTAAAATTGAGGGTTTTTCGCTAAAATATCAGCTAATTGGTGATGTAACATTGTAACATTTACATTCTTTTTCTCCTCAAATGTGGTATGGTGTCTCTCGGTATGTTTGTGTGTGTGTGTGGGTGTTTTGGGGGAGGGTTTTGTTACAACGTATTATTGTACTGATGAATACGTTGTTACAATATGATTCTTGTATATTACCTGAATCCTGTTGGGTTGTGGGTTGAAATTGTAACAGGCGTGAAGAAGTTATGGGCTTGAAGAAATTTGTTAACCGGGTACCAGTGAGAAAACTGAGAAAATTCCAGCATAAGTTGAACTTAATACAAATTTTGAAACCTATGTAATTTGTAGATGATGAAGCTACATGAAGCTGTAAGGAATATGTGTAGAATATGGACCCCAAAGTTAAAGACTTAAAGCTCATGGCCATTGTCCTAGTGGCTCAAGCTCCAAAAAATCAGAGCTAGAGTTGACCTGGAGCTCCAGCTACCTGTCAATACATCAAAATTGAGTTGAAAGTGTGCTATTCTTGGCAGATTTGGTTCTTACTTGATTCCGGTGATACGGGTATGTATTTTATATTTGGATTCTATACTTGGCGGCAATTATTGCAGGGAAATATACCCAATAGACTCCACTGCAGTCTCCCTCCGGGGTTACTGTAAACCAAAACCTTTGACCACTTGGAGAAGGATCAGTTTCAGGTACTAAACTTAATACTGATTGGTGCAGTTGACAATTCGGGTATTCGATTGGATTCATGGATTGTCATGGGCAGAACTAGGGAGGGGCCCTCGTCCGACAAGTTTTGGAAATTATGTATTTCTCCTCTAAAAGTTGAAATTTTTAAAAAAATTGTGTAAATTTAAACTTTTATCCCCGCAAAAGATCAAAAATATTTTGCTTCCTTTTTAAGAAGTTTGATTTATTAAAGACGTGATGGATTGCATTGATATTTGGGAAATCCGTCAATTCTCCTTAATCTGCTTCAAATTGGTAGCGGGAGACCCATATTTATTCTTGTCAAAACTTTGGGAACTAAAATTGCATATGTGCTGAACATTGAGAACTAACTTTTGCCACAACTAAATTTGATATATTTAAATACATATCACATCGAGTGAGTGATACGTGAATAGATCATCATTTAATTTTGGAAGCAAGTTTTGTTTAGAAAATTCAATGTCACTTAATTAATTCAAATGTTCAATTTTTAATTATCAAACGTATCTGAATATGTTAAGATCTGAAAGTGTCGAATTGGATCATCAATCACGCAGGATCTAAAACTGCATTTTTCCCCATATTTTTTTCCCTCAAAGATGCATGTTTGCAGTCTATACTGGCGGCAGTATTTATTCCATGGAAATCAACCGAAAGAACTCCAGACTGGACCCGCAGTCTCACTTCGGGGTGGTTGTGATATGTAAACAAAACCTTTGATCGCTAGGAGAATGGTCATTTGTGGTACTTAATACAGGAATTAGTAAAAGTTGACCATTAGATTATGTTGATTCTCCTCCAGTCAACCATAAAAGAATTAATAAGAAAGTCAACTGTATACTTCTCAACCACTTGGGCAACACCTCTTCTTCTTCCCAATGCCCACCACATTATTGTTGATGATAGCACCGGAGAAAATGCATACTTCAAGAATTACTTCCTCCTCAAGGCATGTTTCTGATTTGATGATTGTTCCTTCAAGTCCTCTTTTATACTTGTCTTCTTTGGGCTAGAAAAATACATAACTGTGGCATTATTGTGATAAGTCAAGAATACAAGGATTAGTGGTGGTGAGCAGAGGATTTACTTTTTCAAACATGCAATAATGACAAAGTAATCATCAGTCGTCAAACAAGGAAAATTTTCTCCCAGAAAAATATATTAGAAGATCACAAACACGCGTAAACGGTATTATTGAAAATTGCTTTGTCAACCTAAAAATCCATCATAGATTGCGAACACGGTGGACCAAATCCAATTTAGCCCTTCACATTTCGTGGTCATTAAGTTTTTTGACCTTTCGGTTTATTTGCACATTTGGCGATCATCTGCCTCCACTACATGCGAATTGTGTGGAATGCACTTGGCTGATAAGAAAGGAAGTTGAGATCTTTTAGTCTTGTTAAATATATTTAATAATTACAATAATTATGTCATGAAATATATTCTATACACCGAAATCGATAGGATTCACAGACGAATCAAACTACTCAATATTCGAATCGAGTATTGAGTTGGTAAGAGATCATTAGAAGTTGGTTTGCCAATTAGTCACAACAGACTTGAACGGCGTATTATGTTCGACAGCTTTCAATTTCGATAAAACTCTTGTTCAAATTCGGTTCGTCAAATAAATAAGTCATATTTAAACAAAACTTTAAATTCGTTAAAATAATCAAATAAGTTTGAACACTAGAACGTTCGGCTTGATTAGAATCGTTTACGTTCTTACTAACCGGTGCTTAATGAAAACTTATTAAGAGGAGTCTTAACTATTAGTTTTTTTTTTTTTTTGAAAAAAATAAAACTAAGCACATAAAGTGTTTAAATGCGAAAAAAGTAGAAAAGGAAAATGAGTATGTGCATACGTATGATAATTATGGCGTAAATGGCACATCGGAAGAAGACGTACCTTTTTTCCACTCTTGAGTTATTTTATTTTGATTTTGATATTTTGGACTTCAACTGCAATACATGATATTTTGAAATAAAAACTAAAGTATAACTAAAACTTTGTTTGCGAGTTGATATTTCTAAATTTGCACATGACATATATGAAGAAATGGTACTGTAACTGCATTAAGCTTGCTTTCTAATGATTCTTGTTACATGGGAATAAGTGTGTAATTAGTGCGCTTGCAAATTTTTCAAGAATAATGATGGCCACATTATATAACATTCTTCTAACGAGTCCACCAACTAATTATGCTGCCGCCTCAAATCTTCAAATATACTAACAAAGTTTGGTGCTTGTTCTATCCAAACTCAAATTTTCTTTCCTCGAATCATTTGTTTATACATGAAATTCAACGGATAAAAATGGGTTGAAGTCTCGTAGTCAAACCAGTTGTAAGATGGCTTTTTTCTCCTTCAAATTTCAACTCTTCACTATTTCTATTGGGAGTCCAGATTGTGTATTCTCCTCCAATTTTCTACTCTTCAACGTCTCCACTGGGAGTCCAGATCATTATACATTGCGTATAGAAAGTGCCACCTTTTGTCAGGCCCCATTAAGGGAGGCTGCATGAAAGTTTCCTTGAACTTTCGAGGATATTCACATTCCTGTCTTGTTTCGTCATTACATGGATTATTCAATCTTGAAAAGATAGGTTTAAATTCTCTTTCCCTTGCTAATTATTATTATTATTTTTTTTACAAAATAAGATTATTGATTTGCAAAATATCTCTTGTTCATTGATTCATTTCACACAGTACCTACCTGGAATATATATACTCAAATCGTGGTGGTTCGATATACAAAAGAAGTGCTGTTTAAATACCGTCTTGTGCCTCTTGGAGTTGGCTCGGATGGTTTCGAAGTAGTCTAGTTAGGTCCCGAGATCGTGTGTTTGAGTTACCTCTCTACCACTTGTGTATCCTTGGGAGGCGGGATGCACAGACGTAGGGAGATTAGTCTGGCAAAACTGGGATTCTCCCTGTGTTTAAAAAAAATAACGCCTTATCAAAATTATCATTTGAATGCACAAACTCATATTTATTGTTTCTCTTGTATTTAATTAGATACTCATTCGATGTGATCTTATAGTATTTTTGAAAAATTAACACCTCAAAGTCATCTTAACGAGTGTCGAGTGTCGAGAACATAAACATTGAAATATGGCGCATTGCTTTAAGGTTTCATCATCCAAGTGATTGAACGACGTTTTAAAAAAATATTACCACATTCAATATTAAACTTTATTAATAGATAATCTGCTGTATGTGATCAACATCAACATGGTTTCTTTATGGCTGATTTTCAATTCTGGTAGGCATTTTCGTTTCACAACTTTTCAGGGCGGCAATCTTGATGTTCAACCTGTTATCTTATCCAAATCAAAACAGTCGGGGCTGTCATAGCGTTAAAGTAATGGGTAGATGGTGGCATGAAAAGTTTGTCAACAATTAGCAAAGGGTAAAAAAGCTCCTTTTTCTTTGATTTTTTTTTGTTTTTTGTTTGGTTTTGTTTTTGGGGTGACATAATTACATAAATAACTAGAAGCTAAGACATGTCTACCATCTAGCTTATTGACACAATTTTTAACTTTTATTTTTTATCATTTTATCGATGACAATTTCTTTTATTGTTTACAAGGCCGTGTATATAGTGACAAACTCAAATAATAAACAAATTTAGTGACCTAATTCGAGGTCACAACGCAATGAGTAGAAAGGTAAATTAAATTGAACGAGAAGCATGATTTCCTAATTGGGTTATTTGAATAATGATTTAACTAATTATATTGTTCTCATGTCGATCTGCTAGTGAATTCATGATTAGATTATAAAAAAAAAAACTTTGTGGCATACAAATTTTATATATGGTTGTCACCTTTGTAAAAGAGCAGAAGGCAAAACGTAACTATGGCTAGTCATGCAGAAAAAGGAGATGTATCACACTAATTGATTGATATGATTAAAAATCATTGTTATTATTATGGACGCCCCCTTAGGGAAGAAAAGGACTAGTTGTGTGTGTGTGTATACATATATATATAACCCCAAAGAAAATGTATAATACTCCATAATAATAAAAAAGAAGCTATATTTGTATCTACTGCCTTTCTCTTCAAATTGATGATGCCTTTGCAATCAGTGAGATAGACAAACCAACGAAGCACAAATGATTGGATGACATGTAATAATGGCAGTTGAACTTTGCAATTTGGATGACTAGGTTAAGTCCCTTTTAACTACTAATTCCAGATTATGAGATGGGGTCCAAGGTCGGTTCTCCATAACTAGCACTAATAAAAAATAATCATGACCCTCTTCCCATGAGTTTCGGTTTTTCTTCCCATGAGTTTCGGTTTTTCTTGATGACTTCCCACACCCACACAGCCAATGCATGTGGTACATGAAATCATCCAGTTTCTGGTGTTTAATCATACAAATTATAACTGTTTGTATTTGAGTGTAATTCATGGTAGGCAAGGCAACACATGATGATGGAAGGAAGACACTTTACTACATCTACATGACATGCATTTCTTGTTTTCTATTTTCCTTAATTTTCTTTTCATATATTTCGAAGGTCCAATCAATAAATTTATATTTCTTGGAAAAGAAAATGTGCATTGGAAATTGGAATTGCCCCAATAAAAAGTATGTCCCAAAAAATATTCTTTTAATTGTACTACTAGAAGATTAGTATTATGTAACGAGTATGTCCCCAAAAAAAATTTATCAAATGTAAAAAATATTAAAATTAATTGCTTTATTTTTTTTTTCTTTTGGAACAAAGCCATTCATTCATTTCCATGGGTATATATATATATATATAAAGGATGTGCTTTATTGAGGAATTAATGATGATGTCAAAGAGATAGACATGTTGCAATTTGGAGCATTGCCTCAACCAACCACCGAGCAAATCATGCACCTACCTCTTGCATATTTGTTTGTAACATTCCTACGTAGGGTTTTGATTACATGTCTGCAAATGAGTTCATGATTGAAGCGGCCAATCTCATAAAAAAAGATAATATTATGAATGACACTTAAGGATGATGAAGGTTGATGATTAAGAGAAATAGAAAGCGATCATTTTGTTGCCTTATGACGTTGACCATGCATAATGGTGAGAGGAAACAATAATAATATATGTAATTTGGATATCAGTACAAAATTGATGTTAAACCCAAAAACAAATTTGGGCATATCCTTTTTCCAGATGTCATCAGTTATATAAAGAAATCTGAAGGATACTTGAAGCTAAAATATCATATCTTGTTCCCATTTCTTTCCTTATATATTTTGGTTAGTTAATTTGCATGCAATAAGCTCCAGTATAGACATGAACTAGCTAGGGATAATGATTCTTTTTTTGTAAAAGCTGTTTGTTTGGATAGTGTTATTATCCCAAATAATATTTCGCTTGCATCATAAACACATTTTCCAATCTACCTTTTTATATTCCCAATCACCTTTTTATCTCACATACATCATATCACAAAAAGTGCTACAGTAATTATTCCAAATAATACCCTATCCAAACCCAATTATGAAACCCCACAAGAGAAAAGAAAAAACTATAATGAATATAGAAAAATAGGACCAGGAATTCAATTACGTGCTTCTCATGTAATTAGAGAGATTACAGAAATACTAAAATGAAAATAATGATGATGATGATGATGACATGGTAAATGTAGTAATGGTCAATGATTGAAGGTACTAATAAATATCATATCGAAAAGCATTTGAATTCCGAGCATATTTCCGAAGCAAGAATCTGATATTATTCAACTTAATTTGTGAATCCTAAAACCCTACTGTAACTCTTTTCTTCCGTCCATCAATCAAGGATGAGATGGAGAAATATGAGAGGATTCAAATCAAATCTTCACGTCCTGAGCTGAAAGTCCAAAAAATTTTCTTGAAAAAGGGTGGCAAATAATGGTCAAGAAGAGCCCCCCATTATGATCAAAACCAAATGATTACTTTTCAGCCATGCATTATAATAATATTTGTAAATCTCACTGTGTTGCCACCCCTCAAAGTCATTTAATGAGATATATTTGCTAAAACTTTGAATAAGTTTTCTAGAACTTTTACTAAAGTCAGCTTGCATCTGCTGTTGAATACCTTTTTTTTTTTTTTTTTTTTTTTTTTGTCGAAGCTCATTCAAACATGACATATGTATACACAACTGTTGTTCAACAAGTAGACTTTTGTTAGTTTAGAATAATATGCAAAAGGAAATTATGTAGGATTTTGACAGGTTTGGTCTTCTTGATGCAAGGAAATTTAATTTGGCGGTGTTTCAAATTAATTGTATATCATTTTGTACTTTGTTGATTAATTGTTTGTAAAACAACTTATCAAATTTATACGGCTAGCATTTCATGGCCGTTGTATATGGTATACTAATCATAAATAATATGGTAAATTCTTTTAGCATGTAAACTGTGAAGTTTTAGCATGAAAAGCTCTAATTCTTACCTATGGAATTCCCCATTCCTAAGGAATTCCCCATTCATACATGGAGTGTGTGTGTGTGTGTGTTTTTTTTTTTTTTTTAAAACAAGTGCTTATTACCAATAAAAGATCCCACTGAGTTGTTCACAGAATTTAGTACTTACAAAACATATAATGAAAATTAAAAAGAATACGCCTCAGAATTGTTATTTAGACATCTGTTTTTGGTTCGAAAGTTGACTCGTACAAGTCCACAGAATATCTATCAATTGGAAAAGACCAAATGATAGTTCAAATTAGATAAATGATACTTGCAATTAGACAACGTT
The DNA here is from genome assembly GCF_003713205.1 of Coffea eugenioides. NCBI lineage: Eukaryota > Viridiplantae > Streptophyta > Magnoliopsida > Gentianales > Rubiaceae > Coffea > Coffea eugenioides. Next base: position 30,423,354 of record NC_040036.1, on the reverse strand, counting down.
CAACCATCCCACACAACCCTGATAACTAATCTTAGAAAATTGATAGTTCAAATTTTCCCAAATTGAGCTTTCAACGACTAATTCAATGCAGGAAAGAAGAAGAAAGAAGTAGCAGTCACGAGGGTTGTCAAAACTCACAAGAGTATGAAAACGTTACCAGGATAACGAAACCTTGGCAGTCAATTAATGAGACTCTTGGGAAATGCAAGAACAACGTCCAATTTCATTCAACATATTGAATAGTCAGTCATCTACCATTTTCATTCCTTTAGCCCCTTCTATACAATACAATCCAATCCAGTTGTGTTTTCCTTCTCATTAAAATAAAATAAATACTAAGAATTAATCTTATGTGCATTGACTGACAGGTGTTATACACTTTCATCATTTTAGATGCATCACACGTAATTTGAAATTCAAATTTTACATGTGTCATGCATCTAGTCATAAGAGTGTATATATATACACTATCAGTATATATAAAATTAACTCATAAAATAACAGAGGCGTTTTCATTTGTGTTTGAAAAAAACAGAGAGAAATTATCGCCTTATTTTTGCTTTTACGATAAGAGAAGAAAAGAGTCCAAAATAAATAAAAAGAACCGTGTGGTATATTTAATAATCACCTAAGATCTAGACGAGCACATTATTTATGATGTATGATGCTATGAGAAATCTCCACGTTAATGTAATATTGACGCATGTTTGTCGAATAAAAACTAGGAGAAGAAAAGACCAAAGTGATATGGTTAATCTACATGCTTAATCATGTATTAATAAAATGCACTATCAAAACGGAGGAGGGGAAGGCGTGTATTTATTAGCACTTCCCAAGAGGAAATCCCTAATTCCCAAGCCAAAAAGAGGGAACTAAAGAAAGAAAGAAACCAATGCATGTCACGTGAGAAGTCACGTGACCCCAGCAACGTTAGGAATCATCATCAATAATGAAGAATGTACTTGGCCCGTGTGTACTCATTATTGGTGGTCATAAAAGGGTTCCTCACTTTTGCAGACACATTCATCAATATGCCATCTTCGTCCCCCCCTAACACGACTGCCATCAATAGTAATTCAATTCAATTCAATTGGCAAAGCCAATCAAACAAACAAGTAGTCAGTCAGATTTCCCTCCTCCCCTGATTCATTCCGCCACCCAACCCACAAAGCCCCCCACGCCTCTCAGTCTCATCAATGTGGTTTTGAATGAAATCATTAAAAAGGGCACAAATAGACAACCTTTCTTAAAGCATGCCTTGAACCACGGGACACACAAAAACAACACTACATGATACTACTTGCTTACTCTCTACAACTAACTACTAGTACTATATTGATTGATAGATAGCTACTACTACTACATCATGCATCTATATCCATCCTTCAATGCCAAAAAAAAAAAAAAGTAATATACATTGATTAAAGAAACTTCACATTAACACTAGTAACATTTGGTAAGAAGTACAAGTAGAATAAATAAAATTTCCCCAATTTTTACTCCCCAAGAAAATCAAGAAAACAAAGGAACTTCTTGTAAATCACCACTCTAAGATTCTACGTCCTCCTCTAATGTTTTCTCTTTCTTTCTACTGCGCCTAAATACTTTATAGAGTATGGAACAATAATTTAATACATCCATGAGCTAAAAAAATGCTCCAATTTGAGAAGGAAGAACCCTTCTTCCCCCGGAAAATGAAAAATCAATCAAGCCAACAACCAAAGATTTGTAGTATGTACACATGAGGAGACATACCATCCACTAGCTGGTAAGGAGTAAATGCCAAAACAAAGTCACAAAGATTTTAGTAATATTAATATCTCCAACTAATAATAATAGTACTCGGGACCATTTTGGGATTCTTTTCTTGTTTTGTGTCCATATTTATGAGGCTGCAGACTGGTGGTGGTGGTGGTGGTGGTGGTGGGGATGGTTTGTATGTGCAGCAGCAGCAGCAGCAGCAGCGAAAGGGTAGAACCTTGGTCTAGAGATGGGAAATGGGATGGCTTTTGGAGCATTGTCACTAGTTGTGGTGGTGGCCGTGGTGGTACTTTTAACATTGGTGGCAGGCGTGGTGGTTGTGGTGGTGGTGGTTGAGGGAACAGGGGCGGCGGCGGCGGCCGTGGTGGTGGAAGTTGTTGCCACGCGTTCACAAGAGGGACACATGGTGAGCGTGGTGGCCGGGAGTTGCATGTAGAATGGGTTGGAAGTCTTGAGGGCTCTCAATTCTTGCAGTTCCTTGTGCAGCCTTCTGTTCTCGTCTGTCAAAGTTTCGCAACACCTCTTCAAGTACTCGCAATCCACCTCCGTTTGCTTCAACTTTGTCCTGCAAATTTTACAGACAAGAATCATAAGAGGATCTAAACATGGATATTCAAGAAACTCAAACATCAATCACCCCAGGAATCTCACGCAACGAGACAATCAGAAAAGGGTTGGGTTGGATGAAATATCTAATTAATTGTAAATTAGTACACACCTTGCTCTTCGGTTCTGAAACCAAACTTCAACCTGTCGAGGCCTAAGATTAAGCTGTTTTGCAAGCGCAAGCTTTTGCTTCTGCCAAAAAATCATCAAAGGCAAATATACATACATCAGAAACTAATCATCAAACAAGATTTTATTCTGATTTTTTAAACAGGAATAATAGAAAAAGGCTTCAAGAAAAGAAAATCTATCCAGTTTTTTTTTTTTTTTGTTCTTTACCGGATTGAGGGTGTTGTGCTCTTTGAAGCTTTCTTCAAGATAAGCAGACTGTTCTTTAGACAGTCTAAGTTTCTTCCGAGTATTAAGACCATTTTCATCCTCATCACTGGCTCTTGAGGATGTTCTCTCAGCCTCCACGACGTCGTTTCCAGCAGCAGCTCCGAAGTCCCTTTTGTTTCCACCATTCCCAAGATTTCCACCGCCTCTGAAAATGCTAAAATCCATCTGAAATGACGACGCCACACTGTTTGGCGACGACACCTCCTCCGCAACCCCACCTACCGCCGGCACCCTGTTCACGTCAAATCCCCTCCCCACCACCGGTAACCCCACGTTCCCCGACGACCCAGAACTCCCTATAAAAAAAAAGCCAAAAAGAAATAAAGATTAGTACATCACCCACAAGGTAGGTAGGTAGCAATGGATAGTACGAGTTTTCAAGGCAACTGTCTTAAAATATATATCTGTATATATATATATATACCACAAAAAATAAATAGAACCATGTACCGTTATCAGATGACCAACGGAGTGGTTGGGTATGGATTGGTGTACGACGAGGGACAGGAGCAAGCGGAAGAAGATTAAGCTGAAGAGGGGTATCAACAGAGATCCCTCTTCTTCGATCATCGTCATCTCTAGTGTGTTCAGAAGAAGTACGATCATCATCTTCATCTACATCATCAGCATCAGCATCCATACCATCATTGTCTTTAGATTCACTATTTCTCCTTGATTCCCTCGTCTCATTTGAGTTGTTGTTGATGCCCAAGGCCATGCAGAACCCTAAGCCAAGTTTAGCAGATGAGGAGGAATCTTTGTTGTTGGTGTTATTAGGATGGTTTTGGTTTTCAGACGACCCATTGGCTTTTGCTGTGAACCCAAACGGTTTTGACGGATTTTCTCCTCCCAAGCTCAGGCCCAGCTCCATAACTTCATAGCAGGAGAGCAAATGAACAAACAGTTGATCGGTAGACCAAGAAAGAAGGAAAGAGAAGAGTGAAGAGGAGAGAAGGCCAGAAGGGAAAAAGGCACGGGGAAGTTGGGAAGGATAAAAGATCGAAAGGATTTTTGGATTGAATGCACTGGAAAGAGTCTTTATAGAGATTCTATCCAATCTGTGAATTCTTTAAATTATTAAATGCTGGTCACAGTGACGGACGAGGGATGGAGGGAGGGATGGGGGCCCACAGGGAGTGTGTGACTGTGTGTTGTGCGGTAGGCGTAGACCCAAACAGTCCCTTTTCTTTGCTTCCCTTTCTATTTTGTTCTTTCTTCCTTTTTCTCTTCTTTGTTCCAATTAGGCAAATGTTTTTTGGTTTTATTTACTCTTCATTTTTGGTTAGTAGTAATCTTTCTAGCCAAGTGTCGAAATGAAAGTTGATGAAATTGGCCCTATTCAATCATACTGCTACTGTTCACACTCCTCATACGGTTTCTTTCTTTCATTTTCTTTTCGATGTCACTCTCTATTACTACCATTTCTAATCATACAAATTAGACAAGGTTTTTTTTTTTTCTCTTTTTTGGTTGCTTTCGTATATGTAAAGTAAAGTATCCCGTCAACTAAGCTGCTGATTACTTGGTTTAAATCCAATTATGTCAATTTTATTTGAGAAAACATCTCATTATGTTCTAATATTACGATTTAACGGTTTATCTCCAAGTATTTGATGAAGGTGAATGATATTGCCAGAACTCAAATATTAATGCAATATCAATCTTTGCAAAAATAAAAAATTTGCGTTTTTAATTTGGGATTTTGCAATCCATTCAAAGCTATAAGTTTTATAGTCTAAGGTTTAGTTTGGATTGTTATTTTTTGAAATTTTTATAGAAAAATATACTATAACGATTTGATATATATAAAATAAAAATGTAATTAAAAAATGTGTTTCAAGAAAAATGTAAATATTTTTTTTAAAAAAAAATTACAATCCAAACAAGGCCTGACTTCTTCTGGTATTAACGTTACACTTTGATAGATATTCTAATGCTCGAGAGCGATTTATGAAAATTTGATCCTTAACATTGATGTCTAATATAAGTCTAATTAATTGCTATCGAACCCAAATGTGAGAGTTTAGTTTAGAAAAAAAATCTAATTCTCTTTGTTCTTTAAATAATTGAAAATAAGAAAAAAAAATAGTAGGAGTATCCAAAACATTTCATTAAAAGAGGAATAAAATACTACTTTTCTTACATGACGTATATAAAAGAAAAAAATAATTAAAAATGGGTTGATAATATAAACAAACAAATTCGTGCATATAATTTAAAATCCAAATAATTCAATTCGAGGTGGCAGTGGCATGTTAGTCTTTTTGGTGGCACTACTGAGAAAGTATTCGTGTCCTATGATTTGTGGAATTCTATGTGTTTGACCGACAAAAGCCAAGGTTGACAAACACACGTGAAAGCTCTATTGCTTTTTAAATCTTTTAGAGTGAGAGGCAGAAGGACCTGCCCTTCCATCAAGATCTTGGGGGACCCTTTGGTCCTCTTCTTTTCTTTTACTACTATATATATATATATGTATATGTGTGCATGCTTGGGTTTTTAGGCTTTTGGTTTTCTACCTATATTCGATTTTGAGGGTGGTTAGGTAAAACACTACTACTACTACTACTTGGATCAGTTTTTGATCAATGCAAGAATTGCTTTCTTGTTCTAATTCTTTGCCTTAAGGCATTATATCAATGGATGGGCGAATCTTGGTTTATTCTTATAAGTTGGGCGCCCCTAATGATGGAATGTGTGCAGAAATTCTGTGCATGTTTCATTATCATATCTGCCAACCCGAAATAAAATAGAATAGGAAGAGCAAACACTACTGAAATTGATAGGAGAGGTGGACTATGTAGTATATTAATTTTCCTTGATTATGCATTCAAATGTACGATGGCAAGTTGGGTTTTTTTTTTTTGGTTTTCTTCCACTATATATATATATATATATATATATACACACACATATACATATAGCATTCAAATGTACGATAGAGTATTATTTGAAATATTATTTGGAATAATTACTGTAGCACTTTTTGTGATGTGATGTATGTGAGATAAAAAGGTGGTTGGGAATATAAAAAGGTGAGTTGGAAAATGTGTTTATGATGTAAGCGAAATATTATTTGGGATAAGTTTAGTATCCAAACAAAGACCGAGTCAATAATTTTCGCTTGCATTGGATTATTTGGGATAAGTTTATGATGATTATTGAATTGGATGGAAGGGCACATCAATAATTTTCCTAGACGGAGTGCTTAGTACCAACTATAAAACAAGATATAGATCCAACATTAATTGTCCCTATGTGCAAGGAAAAAGTGACTTAATCACTTTTGTTAACCTTTGTTGTCTTTTGATTTGTACTTTTGATGTCAAAAATCATGCTGCTTTTTTTTTCCCACAATTTACATGACTTTGCAATGTAGTTTAAAATTTGCCTCTAGAAACTTTGCACAATTTTTCATGCTTTGCATAAAGGGGAAAAGGTGAAATTGGTGCTTTTGCAAGTTGAAAGTAGAATGATCTACTTCATTCTCACTAAATTATCTATCTCCAAAAAGGGAAAACATAAGGGGTCCTCTTATAATTCAATTGCAATTGAATTGTCAACTTTATGCTCGTGGAATGAAACAACTTTGTCAATTCTAAAGTTAATCACAATTAAAGTCCAAATTGAGGCACTTCTGATGTCATCTAAATACAATTCACTCTTCAGAAAATTCAAACTTTTTTTTATTTTTTCCTGAAAATTTGATTTTATGTGATCCAAAACTGGATCACCTGATTTTTAAGTTTCATTTGGATCACTAATTAACCTCTGCCATTACACTTAAATAACTACGTGCGGGCCCTGAACACATCAATCTAATGTATGCTCTATGTGAAACCGCTTTCTTTCTCTTATTCCTTGTTTGGAAAGTCATTTTTCCACCAAAATTTTTATACGTTTTCCGTAAACACATTTCTCAATTATCTTTTTATCTCGCACATATCAAATCGCTACAGTATATTTTCTACAAAAATTTCAAAAAATTGCAATCTAAACAGGAGTCTCACCCATAACAAGTAGAAACTAAAAACTAGAAGTAAACATTCATCTGGGCACTCTAAATTATTAACCACAAATTACTATACAATATATAAGTTTTAATCGTATTGTTTCTTTACTTTCTCTTAAATATTTATTTTGGAAAAACATAAGAATTAATCCCTAGGACATGACCCGGACAAGAGTATTTTTCTTCATTGGGCAAATCCTTTCTAATCATTTAAAAGTAATAAGTTTATCAAGCTATTTTTAGATGAAAAGATTTAGTACCTAAATTTTGTTTGGAAAAATCGTTCAAAACGTCTCTTACATTTTACAAGATGACTTTTTTCGTCCCTCACTTTTAAAAGTGTAATTTTACGTCCCTTACAAATTCACATTGACCAAATTTGGTCCCTACCTAAGTTTCTGACTAGTTTTTGTCGGAATCCACCATGTGACTTGCATGTGATTAATTTTTAAGGGCAAAAGTATCAAATCAAATTTTTACATAATCTGATTCATAGTCCCTTACATTTCACAAAATGAATTTTTTCGTCCTTAACATTTTACAAAATGAGTTGCTTCGTTCCTCACATTTCAAAAAATGAATTTTTCCATCCCTCATATTTTTTAAAATGATTTTTTTCATCCCTCATTGATCATGTATACGAATAGCTTTTTTTCTATAAATCCACGTATATGTCTATTTGATTTTACCTGAATAGTATGAATAACATGTAATTTATCTCTATTGAATTTCATCTAAACATGCTAATTGTAGTTATACACATGCTATTCAATAGATATATATAGGGGTTTTAAATTAATAATTTTGTTTGAAACCCATGTATATATTTATATGATTTCACCATTGAACCTATTCAATATTTGTGACATTTCTCTTTTGGTAATAATTTATTTATGGAGTTGTATAATAAGGTCATCTAATTAATGGGTCCTAACTCGAATTCTATAATTGTGCTAACAAATTTCAGTTTAAATGTGAAATTTCTACTCGACACTTTTAAGACCAACAGTTGAATTACTTACCTTGTGATTGTGTTAAAATTTGAAAGTGCCAATCACTTATTTCTTTTTGTCATACTTTTTCTATCCAAATTTAATTCGATGTAAACACTCGATAATATTTAGGATTAAATGTCTTCTTTATTTTCAAATTTTGAGTAAAAGAAAATGAATATAAGTGAAAAACTAACAATTTTTTTAAACCTATGTATATATCTATTTGATTTCACTTGAGCAATACGAATAGTGTGTAATATATTTCTATTTGATTTCACATGCTATTCGTACTGTTCAGGTGAAATCAAATAAATATATACATGGATTAAAAAAAATTATTTATACATATGATCAATAAAATATGAAAAAATTCATTTTGAAAAATGTGAAGGACGAAAAATTTTATTTTATGAAATGTGAGGGATTATGAATCGAATTATATAAAATTTGATTTGACAAATTTGCCCTTGAAATATGATCACGTGCAAGGTATGTGGTGAATTCCGATCAAAAACTAGTCGAAAACTTAAGTAGGGACCAAATTTGACCAAAGTGAATTTGTAAGGGACGTAAAATTACATTTTAAAAAATGAGGGACGAAAAAAGTTATTTTATAAAATGTGAGAGACGTTTTGAACGATTTGCCCATTTTGTTTTTGTTGACTTCGACAAAAATAGCTACAATGATTGATTGATTTTTTTACAAAAAGAGAAAGATTGATTGATTTTTAACTGATTTGACCATTATGCTAAAAGTCATTAATATGAGGTATTTGAGTGCTACAAGTTATAGTTTAAGGTGCAAACCACTGATTGATGACAGTTTAGAGGGTGCAAATTGCAATTAACCCTTTCCTTTACTGGTAAATATGAAACACTGAATTTGTGAATCCACCAGACCCTCAATGGCAATTCCTTAAGTATTAAAATCATAGTTGCTATTTAGGGCTCATAAACGTGTTAAATACCTAAAAAGTCGTAAGATTATAAATGCATTTAATGCTTAGTCTTTGAAGGTTATCCTTTTCTATTTAGTATATATCTTTCCCACTTTATCTAAAGGGAAGTAAGGCAAAATGAATAAGAAATCAACAACGACTTTGCTTGTAGCAGCCAACCAATGATCACGAGGAGTCCTCATCAATGATCAAAGTCAATTTGACCTTGTCCACCACCAATTGACTAATGTATAATGTATTGTTTTCTTAAACCATATTTAAATTGTAAAAATGTTTGTCCTCATATTACTCCAATTACATCGACGGTAAAAAAGAAAAAAGGTTGAAACGTTACCGCAAGTCAATGGTTGCAGCCCATTGTTGTCCTCAAAACCTTAGCCTTGTTTGGCAGACACGTTTTTTTGCCAAATTTACCTGCTACAAGTTTTTTAAAAACTTTAGTTACAGTAACATCAAAAAAAATTTCAAAGTTTTTAAACTATACATTTCAAAATATTAAAAAAAAACACACACTTCAAAAGTTTTTTAAAAAAACTTCTACAGTAAGGTACAGTAAAATGTTAGATAAATACCAAAAAAACTTACTTGCCAAACGGAATTCAGTTGGCAAGAATCATGAAGTTTTTTTCCTCTTCTTTCCCACGTGCAAAACTGGCTCCGTTTGGATTAGTTGTTTTAGAAGTGTTTTAAAAATATTTTATTATAACAATATATATGAAATTTTTTTTATTGTAGATATTTTTTATGATGTTTTTAAGATTATTTTGGGGTATTTTAAAATTTTAAAATTTTTTGTAATATGTTTTAAAAATTACCACCACCACTCCTTTCCTTTTAAAAATATTTTATTATAGCAGGGAAGGAGAGGAAAGAGGCAAAAGGAGATAATGGTGGATGTGGTGGTTAGGGGTGGTAGTGATAGATGGAAGAAGAAAATGGTGGAGATTCTATTTTTTAATTTTTTTATATTTGGAGTTATTTTTATATATTGTATGAATGTGGTATTTTTGGAATTATTTTTATTTGTATATTACTGTAACATTGTATATAAAAAACTTATTTTTCAAAAAATAAGGAATCCGAATGGAATTGTACCAAGAAAAAGTTTAAGAATTTCCTAATAATGACTTATAAAGTAATATGAACTTAATCACGTTTAAGTGCATAATAATTGTCAAGGATGTCTTAATTTAGTAGTTAAGATTAAAAATCATGATTTAAAAGTCTTGGATTCAAATCTTTTTGTCTCCTCTCGCTTCCTAAATCTCACTCTTATCCATTTTTAAAAAAATTAAAAGAAATGCTTATTAACTTATTAAATTGGACTTGAATTCAAGCTTTTGATATGAAATCTCAAATAAAGAAATAGTATTGAATTGGAGCAAAGATATTTTCAAAACACATATGCATATTTTCATTTTTAGTACACACATTTATATTCATTGTCTCATTTATTTATGAAAACGTAGTGAATCTAGCTTCTTCACATTTTAGACACTTTGGAGCCCATTTATTAGACAAAACTTGCCCTCAACCTTTGGCAAGTCAGTGTCTTATCCCATCATGCATCAACTTCATATTTCTCTTCTTTTTTTTTTTTGGCACAACACGTATACTTACTCCTCCAATAAAATACTAGCAAATATGTTATAGGATTAAATTAGTTGAAAATTGGAATAATTTCGCATTTAGACTTGGTCAGTTCTTTTTTCACGATAATAATAACATTTCTATAAAATAATTTATCCTAATTTAAGGAGGAATCTAAAGAAATTATGTATAAAGGATTAATAGGTATAACAATCTATTAGATTAAAAGATTATTTTAGAACCTCTTTTAAATTTTTTAATTACACATAGGGTTCGAACTCTTAACTCACAATTCAAGGAGGAAGTCTAACTTCAGTGGCCACCGAATCAAAATTCAGTGGTTAGACTCGTTCATCTCTCTTGTTTTTTTTAGAGTAAACTCAAAAAACAAAGAAAGGTAAAGGAAAAGTTGAATTTAGGTTTAACTTTCCAACCAACTGAAATCATTCCCACAACACACTGATGGACACGTGGCCCAACGGGGTGGGGATGATGGAAAACTACGTTGGAGTTTGAGACCCCGGCCGTTGGAAATTAATAGATGATGAATGAATGATAAATAAAAGGGATAAGCATCAGGATTTGACTCATAATAGCTTTAGGCTCCTTTTGACAGGCACAAGTCAAATCGAATCTGATTTTCACTCCTGATCACTTTTTGATTAGTCCAAGAAAACACAACAATGTTCCGCTAATTGATGTTATGGTTCATTAAAAAAGCTACTAAATTTTCTCTTTTACTAGTAACTTCTAGGATATTGGTATTTTCAACGTGAAACAATTTGCACCAATATATAGTGAAAGTAGATGTTTATCTTTCTTACACTACCTAACCTCGTAGGTTAGTCCATCATATATTCAACTACCTTATCACCTTATGTCCACGAAATGCACACAAGCGTCATGTCTTTGGTGCATTCCTATGATTTTTTAGAATTTTTATATAAAAATATACTGTATTGATTTAACACATATATATATAATAAAAAGGTGATTGAAAAATATATATTTATGAGAAATTTAATTTTTTTAAAAAAATTACAATCCAAATAAAGCCTTAGGCCTTGTTTGGATTGCATTTTCTTGGATTTTTTTATAGAAAAATTACTGTAGAAATTTGATGTATATGCAAAAAAAAAGATAATAAGAAAATATGATTATAAAAAATGACGCAATTTTTCGACGGAAATGGACTGTCCAAACGGGGCCTTAGCTTTTCTGAACTCAAGAAATATGTTCATTTTATCAATTTACGTAACTCAAACTTCATGCAGTAGACTTGATTAAACTCGAGCTCAATTGGAGCTCAATATTTTTGAATTCATTTCAATTGAGCTTAATACTAAAATAGTTTTGAGTTAGATCATTAAATCTTTAACGAATTCAGGGTCTAATATTGTTGCTATACTCTTTGAGCTTGACTTGATTAACTTACGTTGATAAGTAATTTTGACACAAAATACCACGGTCTTTGCTTCCTTCAAAAAAAAAAAAAAAATGGAAAAGGGATGCTTGTCGTTGTGTTTTTATGCACGTTTTGTATCAATATGAATACAAAATCCTACCCGAAAGACCCACAAAAATCTGGGAAGTTGTCAATTAAGGTTGTATTCAATTAAAGTGGGCTTGGCTTCAAGTATTGCAGGGCTGCGATAACGAAAAGTACGACAGGTGCTTCACCTCTTTTTACCGTAAACAACAAAACCACCATTGTCTATCGGAAGCTGCAACCTCTTTGCATATAAATTTCCGGGAAATTTTCATTGGTAATCGTTTAACTAATTAACTTAAAGAAAATTGAACAGCTCAGCTCATTAGTGATCGTTTTACCAACTTTTAATCTGTCTAATTAAATGATATGCATAATGTATATGGGATCTTTGAAACAGAATAAACAAGATATATTTTTTTCAATAGCTTTTGGAAAGCAATTTTTATTCAAAAAAAAGTTTTTATGTTTTCCGTAAATACATTTCTCAATCAATTTTAAAACTTATAAACATCATATGGTCACAATATATTTTTATAATTTTTTTACTAAAAATTCAGAAAATAGCAATCCGAACAGGCTCTAATGATTTTTATTAACTTCCCATATGAAGCAATAAGTTATCATATAACTTTCACAAATTGAATCTTGCGAATAGAAATGTACATAAATATTCCTTCAAAAAAAAAAACGAAATGCACATAAATACACAAGGCTCTAGTTTGGTCGAAAATTTCATACCGCAATAACACATTTCTAAGTCGAAAATTTTCTCTGCCTTTATTATTTTTTTTCATTTTATTAACTTCAAGTTGGAGATGTTTCTTCTTGGGGTGGCGATTATGTTGTTCTTATTGTCAATAGTGCCCGGGACGAGAAACCTTTTGCAAACTCATGAACTGCAACTTGGATAGAAAATTATGTGGAATAATATAACACTTTTTGTTATCAGATATACAAAAAATAAAAATGTAGTTAAAAAATAAAATGTGGTTGAAACGTATTTATGATGTAAGTAAAATTAATATTTGTAAATGAATCCAAACATACTCATTTGTTTCTCGGGGATAACGATTTAGGATATCGAATGGAAATTTAGAATGTGAAAAAACAAATCGAAAGTATCAAAATGAAATGAACGGAGTATTAAATATGTCTTTTTATTATGTTTTCAGTAACGGACGAATACGACTAGAAATTGATTGGATGTATACCTCCAGGCCTCTGGTGCATGAATCATTGGGAAAATGGCATGTTTCATCTCTCACATCTTATAAAAATATTCTTTTCGTCCGTCACTTTTAAAATGAAACAAATTCGTCCTTGAAATTTAAAAACTAAAGCTATTACATCCTTGAAGTCAACTTTTAATCTGAATCTAACTACCCATCAACCCGATTACAAATTTCGAGAATATAATTAGTGGTGTATCATTTGGTTAACTCAACTTGATATTCACGTAAAATTTAATGAGCCCAAAAAGAAAAAATAAAATAAAAAAATAAAAAAATAAAAGATTAATCTTTCCTATATTATCATTGTATACACTAACGGGTTTAGATACTTGTCACATCATTTCAATTTAAATTTAAATACCAACCTTTTACGTATGGTATATATCTAGACTCGCAAGTGTATATATTAACGGTACACAAAAAAAATTATCCAAAAAAGAAACCTGACTATTCCAAAACCAAAAACAGCCTGTTTATGTTATAATTTTAAATTTTTTTCTTTTTTGGTTCAATAAATGTCGTGTGAATGTGATGGGATTGATCGAGTGATCTATCAATTTTATTCTCAAAATTTATTACTAGATTATTGGATGGTTTGATTCGTATTGAAAGTTGGATTCAGGGATGTAATAGTTTCAATTTTTAAATGTCAGGGACAAATTTGCTTCATTTTTAAAAGTAAGGAATGAAAAGAATATTTTCGGGAACTGTGAAGGATGAAACAGATCATTTTCCCTGAATTATTTTACACGGCATTTATTTCTGGGGTAAAACTTTAAATGGCCTATGTCCTTGGTCACTTAGCCTAACTTACAATATTAATCAAACCTTATTCATTTTTTATATCCTCAAAAGAGTAATTAAAGTGACAGAATTCAATATGTCAAACTAAACACGCAGGGCATTAGAAGTTGGGATAGAAGAGTTCATCCTTGGAGAGTGATTCTGTCAAATGTGGCGGGATTTCTCGTTTTTTGAAAAACAAGTTTTTCATATACAACATTACATTAATACATTCATAAATAACTTCAAAAATATCACATCCATATAATATATAAAAAAAATAACTCTAAATATATAAAAAATAAAAAATAAAATCTATACAATTTGTTTCTTTCATCTATTACCACTACCCACTACCGCCATCGTCTCCTCATTTTTCTCTTTCCTCTCCTTCCTCCCTTCCCCTTCCCCTCCCCTTTCCTGAGACACCCCATCCCCAAATATGTCCTCGACTAGAGGCTATGATCTAGTTGCGATGTCGTGACCAGAGGTCTTGATTTAGTCTCGACCAGATTTGGGGAGGGGAGGGAAAGGGAGGGGTGAGGCGTGACGGAAAAAGAGAGGGGGACGGGAGGAAAAAAAGCGAGGAGAAAAGAGATGGAGAAGGTCGGGAGGGAGGAGGAGAAAGAAAGAGAGTGAGGAGAAGGAAGGGGGTGATGGTGGTAATTTTTAAAAAATACTATAAAAAATTTTAAACTTTAAAAATATCTCAAAAATACTTTCAAAAGGATCACAAAAAAAATGTATAGTAAAAAATTTTTCATATACACTGTTACGGTAAAATATTTCAAAAATACCTTTAAAAACATCTAATGCAAACGGAGCTATGGTAAAAAAAAGAAAATCAATTCATGAAGTCACATCAGAGAGAATTTTTGGTCCTTTCATTTCTGAATCAAGCATATGCTTGTTCCCACCCTCCAAAGAAAAATAAAATCAATCTACAGCTCTATAAATATATATATATAACCGTTAACGTTATCCTGCTTTAGTTCATCTTAGTGCAGTCTGCAAGTAAATATGCAGTCAGGTGAGTAGGCAAGTAGGGGTTTTAAGAGCTAAGTTTGGACACTTCTGCATGAGGAATCCTCTTGGACAAAGTGTGAAAAAATCTCTGAATAAACTGATATAAGCCCTCCCTAGCGTCTGTTCCCTACATATGATAAGATGGTAGGAAACAGATTAAAGACAAGACGATTTCCTTAGATCTCTCCCTCATCAAAAAAAAAAGAAAAAGAAAAAAGAAAAGAAAAGATTTCATTAGATCTTTGGGATAATTTCAGAACCTCCCCTGTGGTTTGAACAATTACACTGACCTCCCCTGAGGTTACTAATCCTTTACAAATTTAGTCCAAATGATTAAAATATTGTTTTAGAGAGTGAAATTAGAATTTTGTACCTGATTTGTCCTTTGTGCTACATGTCCAATGAATGACAAAGTATTACAAATTAATTAATAATTAATAAACTTTAAGGAGCGTAGTTTATAGGTAAATACGTATTACTTATTTAAAGTACCAACTCTTTACGAGTATTTTACTTTCAAACATTTACTTTATTACAAATATTTATTCTCAAATACAGATTTGTATTTACTCTCAAATATTTAATTTTTGTTAAATACAAAACCTACCAGTTTTTCTTCCATAGAAATATTAATATAACACTTTTTCAATTTTAGTTATAAATATTTATGTATTTAACATAAATTAAATGATTCAGGATAAAATACTCATAAAGAGCTAATACTTTACTCATGTAATGGATGAAAATCATAAAAAATTAATACTTTATCGGCCATTTCTTTTTTTAAAAAATATTTAATTTATATTAAATAGATAACCTACTGATTTTCTTTTTGCGAGAATATTACTGTAACACTTTTTAATTTTTAATTACAAACGTTAATATATTTATCATAAATTAAATATTTGAAAATAAAATATCTGTAAAGAGTCGGTACTTTAAATAGGTTATGTGTATTTGCCTATAAACTATACTCTTTAAAGGAAGGAGTGTAGTTTATTGATTTAAGTAAGGAGTGTAGTTTATAGGCAAATACACATAACCTATTTAAAGTACCCGCTCTTTACAGATATTTTATTTTCAAATATTTAATTTATGATAAATATATTAACGTTTGTAATTAAAAATTAAAAAGTGTTACAGTAATATTCTCGCAAAAAGAAAATCAGTAGGTTATCTATTTGATATAAATTAAATATTTTTTTAAAAAAAGAAATGGCCCATAAAGTATTAATTTTTTATGATTTTCATCCATTACATGAGTAAAGTATTAGCTCTTTATGAGTATTTTATCCTGAATCATTTAATTTATGCTAAATACATAAATATTTATAACTAAAATTGAAAAAGTGTTATATTAATATTTCTACGGAAGAAAAACTGGTAGGTTTTTTATTTAACGAAAATTAAATATTTGAGAGTAAATACAAATCTGTATTTGAGAATAAATATTTGTAATAAAGTAAATGTTTGAAAGTAAAATATCCGTAAAGAGCTGGTACTTTAAATAAGTAATACGTATTTGCCTATAAACTACGCTCCTTAAGTTTATTAATTATTAATTAATTTGTAATACTTTGTCATTCATTGGACATGTAGCATAAATGGCAAATCAGGTACAAAATTCTAATTTCACTCTCTAAAACAATATTTTAATCATTTGGACTGAATTTGTAAAGGATTAGTAACCTCAGGGGAGGTCAGTGTAATTGTTCAAACCACAGGGGAGGTGAGTGTAAATGTCAGAAACCTCAGGGGAGGTTTCTGAAATTATCCCTAGATCTTTAGGGGGTGAAGATCTCTGGCAAATCTTGGAATTTTGGTTAGTGTTTATTTGACGCAATTGACATATTTGCACTTCGACAAAAGCAGTCTTCTCTGCAGCATAAAGGGTTTTTCTTTGGCTGGGCAATTGTGACTGGATGCATTAGTTTGGTCAAATGGTGTATCCCCTGGTCAGGTCAGGCCATGCGTGACTTGACCTCCTCACTTCCCAGAGATTTGAGAGAAATGACTAAAGAAGGGAGCAGTAGAGTACGCTTACAGCGGCCGGCCTTCTTTCTTAACCCGAAACCAATGAAGATACGCATCCCTCAGCGCATTTTTAATCATTGTCACCAATTATACTCCCGCTCCTTCCTTCCTTGCCTTACTCCGCATCTCATGCTTTTTTGTTATTCTTCCTTGTAAATTCTCATCGTGTAATTATTTAGTCAAATTACACCATGGCCCCTCAACTATATATTTACATATGTGGCCTTACTTAAGATTATTTGGATTGTTATTTTCTAGAATTTTCATAGAAAAATATACTCCGTAAAGATTTAATGTATGTGAGGTAAAAAAAACATAATTAAGAAATGTCATTTTGTTATTCTTCCTTGTGAATTGTCATCATGCTGACCCCTCAACTATTTACATATGACTTGATTTCGTCCAATTCATCCTACCAGCTTTTAATAATTGATTTAAACTACTCTTTGTTGACAATTATCATATCTTCAAGGATTAGAGTCACAATTGCAAAGTTAAAACAAATTTTTATTAGCTTTCCCATTTTGCCATATTAAAAATTAATAATTGTTTGGATTGTAATCTTTCAAAGAAAAAATTTTTGTATTTTTTGTGACCATATTTCCTAATCATATTTTTACTTCATATATATCAAATTATTACAATATATTTTTCTACAAAAATTTTATAAAATAGCAATTCAAACCAGACCTTACTTTTCTTGCATGACAACATACTCATAGAATGCACTAGTATATATGAAGCTCATGTCCCATATCGCATACAGATATAACATTAAATACTCCATTAAAAAGGTGGCCTCGCAAAAATTGACTCAAATTGTTAGGACTTTTGGGCACTTAGTATGATATCTACGTATCATTATATAGAAATAAATATGTGTACTTGCTAAACATTTAGTATTAATATGGACTTACAATAGGGTGAGTTTGGAACGAGGGATTTGATGAAAGATTTTAAATCCTCTCAATTCTCTTTAGTTGTATACATTATTTAGAAGGCATTTAGATCCATAAATTTCCAATTATTTTAGAGTATTTAAAATATATTTTAATAATTGATGTATTACAAATAATTAAAAAAAAAGCCTTTGCTGAGGGCACAGGTCGCGTGAGGATGGGCAGCAAAGTGAACTGCCACAAATAAATTGAAAGTCAATTCTGGGAGTCATTCATTGTACTTCGTACAACGGTAATACTTTAAGATTAAATCTATTATACACTGACGTGTATATATTATCGTGATTAAATATATAACATATATATAAATTTTAAATTTTAAATTTAAATTATGCGTTATGTGAGTAACGGTGGCGAAGGTATATACATTCTCGTGTAATATTAATGGATAATTTAAAGGTCGGGTTGACGGCACGTGAAGCGCGCTTGGGGGATCCAAGTCAAAGACCAGTACGTGGGCGTGGGGCCAACGAATGAAAGGTGGAAATTGAGGGGCGCGAGGCTAATAAGTATCAATACTAAATCGACAACACACGGGCACATTAGTGTGATCTGTGAAGCAGGGGATATGGACAGAAGCATTATACACGCGGCGGAGCAGTGTGGGCCCAGATAATTGTACCTTTCTGAAGGGGACAACTCCCCAACATTTGCAATCATTAGCAAAACAACCCTAATAATTTATCATCGATCTCTAGTCCATCTATCCATATTATTATAAGACGCGGGAGGGTATAAACTTTCCTTTAAAGGAAATTTTTCTATTCATTTTACAGGAGTTTTTAATTTGGAGTTTGTTTTTATATAAAAAGAGAACATTGTATGATTTTTGTGTTTGAGATGGAAACGTGAAATACTCAAAAGGTTAACAAAGCATTCTAAAAATTTGGTTTCGTGAAACTTAAAATTCGAAGAAGACCTTACAATTTCCCTTTTTTCATGGCTAAAAAGTTAAAAGAGAGGCTTCTCTTTCAACTAATGAGCCTTGCAAATAAAATGGAGCGGAATTGTTTATGCATTTTTATATGTTTTTCTTTTTATCATGATTTTTAATAGTAACATTTTGATGTTATGTTCTCCTATTGGTAAATATTACTCCCTAAATTAAGATATTTCTTATTAGTTTTTTTTGGTTCTTCTGAACTAATATTAAGTATTAAACTTTTTAAAAATACAATTTCAAATTTGACTTAGTTATTTGTTTTTGCATTAAATTTTTTTCATACACTTATTCCTAGATTTTGACCTGACTAGTTCAAAAGAGTAGTCCAAAACTATTTATGTCACTTTTAACATTATACAAATAAAGTACATACGGTGATTTTTATTTTATTGTTGATTCTCTTGTTAGTAATTACTATCTTTTAAATTCATTTTTCTTTTAAATGCCATTTGTTAACCAGTTCTAAAGCAATTATACAATTCTAATTATTTAAAATTATAGGAAATATAGTATATGTGGTGATATTTGTTTTATTTTGTATAGTCATGTTAGTTTATTAATTTTCTTTTAAATCTATTATTTCTAGTCGAGATTGTAAAGCTAGCCGTATGCTTTAGTCAGTTCTAAAGCAATTATATAACCCTAATTATTCATTCACATGTTTTGTGTCTTCTTTTTATTAGTCCATCTATTTGGCAAGTTCCTTTTTGTTCTTTCACTTTTTTATTACCTTTTTATAATTATATTACATGCTCACGATGATTTTCTGGAATATCACCAACACAATCTTTTAATGAGTGTAAATTTTAAAGTGAACTAATTTTACCAATATAACTTAAATAAATTAGGCTGCAATTTAAAGGTTAGTTTTGAGAGTGTTTTAAAAAAAATGTTAATAAGGCCTATTTGGATAGGGTGTTTTTTTTAGAGTTTGTCTAAACCTTTCTTATATCTTATTCTAGATGTATTAAAAATTTTTTTGTTTGTTTGTCCAAAACACAAAAAAAAAAAAACCCAAAATTCCAAAACACCCCTACCACCTACCACTCTCCTCATTTGTTCTTCTCTTTTTTCTCCTCTCTCATCCCCTCATCATCTCCGATTGTCTCCCCTTCTACCCTATCATTCCCTTCCTCTACCTCACCTCTCTCCTCGCTCTAGATCTAGTTGTGCGACTAATTCTTTATTCGTTCATAGGTAGTTTATTGGTATAATGAATTTTTAGGGTACAACATGGTGTAAGAGATAAATTTTCTAAAATAGGACAAATAATAGGCAATTGCAATAATATATGAAAAGTAAACACAATTTTCTAGGCAATTTCATAGTCTTTCTCATGTTGATGGTTTAGGTTAGTACCTACCTTTTATGAATGGATACTTTTTTCCTTTGCTTTTCTAAAATAACATATTTTGTACAAGTTAGACACTAAAATAGACCCCATTTTGAACTTTTAACCTTTTATTTTCAAATAATTTTCTTGTTTACAAAATTATATGAGTGTTTTGGTTACAAATGTAACCCGTGTATAGCACTCGTGATAATTATAATACCAAATTAGACATAGTAATAATTATCATGTAAATTCATGCGCGATTAGTTAATCACGATAATTTCATCGGAGTTAATCTAACGTCAAAGAGCCAAAGTGTCACATGTTAATCTTTGTTGAAATTTAATGTTATTCCCAAGGAATTTTAGAATGTCAATTTACATTTACTGGTAAAGCTTTGAAAATAAACAAATGTTCTATAGTTGAAGGAATGTCATAAATATTTTTTCTCTTCTTCTCCCGGCTAAAAGAAAAGTACTACTACTATATTTTATGGTACGAAGGAAATATGCTATGCAAGCATTTGTCCCTTCGAATTAAAATATGAACGTGGGTCAAGAATCGTCCTTTTTCATGTACGAGCAATTATTATGGCGTTGATCGAATGGCCTCACATATTTATGGTCCATCACTCCTTTGTCCCTCGTCCATTTTACTTTTCATTCATTCCTCAGCCTGCGTCCCACCCCATCAGATCCTGGCCCTCTATAGTCGTTGGTGCATTAGCTGTTAAATGAACCAAGCTATTCGGTAGTTCGGTTCGTTTCAACTCGTTCGTGTTTGTGAAAGACTCGTTCGAAATCTTAAATGAATCGAGTTTGAACGAATTTTTTTGTTCCATTAATAATCGAGCGAACACGAACATGTTCGCGAGTTTTAACGAATGTTCGCGAACATGCTAAACGAACGTTTGCGAATAGGAGTATGTTCGCGAGTTTTAACGAACGTTCGCGAACATGAATATAATTATCATTTGACAAATTTTAGGGTTAATTTTATAGCTGAACTATTATATTTGGAGGGCAAATTGCATTGTTTTATTAGTTATTTTTATGTTAATGTTAGTTATATAGTTAATGAATAATAGAATTTAGTCACTTAGTGCTTTAATTATTTTTTAGAATGATTAATGATTTGCATGGCATATTTAAGGCTTAAAATAATTTGGATTCGAGCATGTTCGCGAACGGCTCGTTTATGTTAAACGAGCCGAACACGAACTCGAATTCGAACACGAATTTTGCTTAACGAGCCGAACACAAACACATGTTTGGAGTTCGAAAATTAACGAACGAACACGAACGTTGTTCGAATCACTTAACGAACAGAACTCAAACATGAGATACTCGGTTCGATTTGGTTCGTTTACAGCTCTATGCATTGCAAAGGATATTTCACGGCTCAAATTGGATCACGACTAAGTGTAGTTTGATTTGAGCCATTAAAGATCTAATTTCAGAGAATGTTAAAAAAATTTAGACCTAAAATTAATGATTTAATTAGGTCACATCAATTACTATTTGATTTAAGTCCTTAATTATTGCTTGCAATATTTGTCCCCTAGAAATTATAACTGCATTTAAGTCGTTAATTATTGCCCGCAATATTTTAATTTTTATGTCGCTAATCACTGTCTACAATTATACCTACAAATTGCAATTGCATACAATTCATTCCCCTCGCTATTAATCCCATGCGGAATATGATTGTTCTATAGAATTATGATTTATAAGGAGGAATCTTGATAATTGTAGGAGTACAGAAACATATCCTGCTATATCTTTTTTGGTATTCATCATAAAATATGCTACTCAAACGAGGCTTCAGTGTGCATGAATATTTGATAAAAGGAAAATCGATGAAAATAAAATTGTGCTTTCGCAAACTATTTGGGAATTCATTTCTAGTATATATATATATATTTTTTCTGCTAAAGGTACTAATAATTATATGATGTAACACTTTTTACGCAATAATAAGCAAATGTGTGTTAGACATGCTAGATCATACAAAGGGCTTCTTTGGCAAGTATGCCGAAGTGCCCTCGTCACCGATCATATCTGTATCGGTAATAGGTCGAATCATGGGGAAGTAGACCCCAATTCATACTTCATAGGATAAGGGGGAATCATCATTTTATAGTCACCCATCTAGATGAATGGTTTTTAACCAAGGGTTTATTGGAATGTTGGGTACGAAGGTTAAGGATTCGAAACTTGTCTTCCATCAATTATTACTAATATATTATTTCTTTTAAAGTCAATGGGCGTGCACTAAAATATATAGCAGTGCACCCCTTTGATCGAGAGGTGGAACCACACATTCTAACCCCTCCTAACCTAGTTGGGTGCATCCCACCCTTAGATAAGTTAGAGTAAAAGTAGGAGTAATGCACGAGTTGCTGATTGACTAAAAAAAAAAAATCTAGACTAATGGTTTTTTACCTTTTGGTTTGGAAGAAAGCATTGCAAGACTTTGCTCGTTTTAGTGATTTAAAGGCTGAGTATTTCGCTAGAAGATTATTTAGGAAAAATTATTTGTAATGATACTATAACACTTTCTGTAGTGCGATATATGTGAAATGAAAAAGTGATTAGAAATTACATTTACAATGTAAATTGAATAATATTTGAATATTTTTTTGGCAAATTATGCTCACCAAATGGACCATTGGTTTTTCAAGGTCTTGGGATTGTTCACCCTTTCTTTGGTGGTGTTGTGCATTCCACTTTTCCCCTCTAAATCACTTTTGGTTTGTCACTTCATTTTCGTTGAAGAGTTTGGTCAGTTACATTCCACAAAACTACCTTCCCCAATTTTCTCTATCACTAAACACAAGAAAAAAGTGAGATTGGAATAGAAGCATATTCTTGTCTCGTGTGGTCAATGGTAGCTGTTGTCTTAAGCAATGATGCCAAAGTCAGACAACTCCCTCGTCGCTCTGTCGGCCTTTCATCATCAGTCTCTCTATTTCTACGTATCAGCAGAGGACCGAATTGCCTACTTCTGCCACATTTTGTCCCCACATTTGGTTCAAGGCACCATCAAACGTTTTTAGTCTAAGATGGTGTCACTCTATTTCTGAAATTAGGCCCGCTCTAATATATGAAATGGAGTAGTTAGTACATAAACTTGCTCGAACAACAATAGAATTTCATTCTCGATCAACTTCGGAGTATAAGAAAAATATTAGCTACATGTGGCATTGATGTGGAGCTCAACTTTCATTGCCACTAGGTATCGTGAAATTAAACAAGTAAGCCTGCTCCATTAGTAATATCTAAGTACGTGATGGAAGTTAATTATGTGTGCATAAGGCTCAGATGTGTAGCCACATTAGTAGTTGGTCCGATTTCTGTCATTTATTTCTTTTAAAACAACTTTTTCTTTTAGGGTTGATGACTTTTACATATCGATCACGTCTACTTAATTCAGATCGAATCATTAATTGTTCACAATAATTGTACTTGTGACACTCATTGAATATTTTCTCAAGAATGTTAATATTTGTTACTCAATTTAAATAATTTATATGGTATTTGTGTTCAATCTCGTTTTGGATGGCTGCTGAAACCTAGAAAAAGGTGAAAAGATTTATGGTTGCTAAAAGCATATAATTGGGTCGTGATTGACTTAATGTTTATATGTTGTTTAACTATTTTTCTTG
Source organism: Coffea eugenioides (assembly GCF_003713205.1). NCBI lineage: Eukaryota > Viridiplantae > Streptophyta > Magnoliopsida > Gentianales > Rubiaceae > Coffea > Coffea eugenioides. Next base: position 30,399,563 of record NC_040036.1, on the reverse strand, counting down.
ATGCAGACTCGAATTATAAAGGTGTCAATTAGGCTTTTTGAGTCAATTTTAGCAAATTCAATCTCGACTCACAAGTTATATGAATTTTTGGAATTTGCACTTTATATGAGATTAAAACTCAGCGCAAACTCACAAGGCTTTGGGTTCATATTAAAAGGCTCAAACTCAGCGCAGACTATTATATGAGATTTGAGCTCAAAATGGGCTTGACCCAAACTCATAATTTTATTTTATAGTATGTATAATTATCAATTATAGATATTACTAGGGAGAGTGCCCGAGCATCGCGCGGGTGTTTGGTGCTGGTGTTTAGAGAGGTAATTTGAGAAGAAATAATTATGAACTATGACAATTCAAGTTTGAAATTATGCATGTGAAAAGAAAAAAAAATCAGCAAAGTGTATCATATAACCTATCTCGCATCTTAAAGAATTAGTTAATAAAAAATCTGTGACATCACAAAATCCAAAATCCTCCCATTTCCAGAAAATGTTTTCATTTTCAATACAAACAAACTCCTATTTTCATTTGAACTTGGGTTAAAAAACCAAAGTTTAAATTTGTCAATTCTCTATCTTACAAGTGATCTCCTTTTAGCTCAGGTAAACAATTAGTCTAAAGGTGAAGAAATAATTTAGAAATGGAGGAAATTAACATAGGTAAAATCTAGATAGTATTTTTACGGACAATAAAAAGTGGAAAAAAATAATAAGAAAGAAAACATATCTACATTTAGACAGATCCTAAAAGGAGATTGCATGGATAGATTTTTCATGGCAAAATCTAGATGCCATGTGTTGTGTGGTTTGCATCTGTTTGTGTTTGTGTACTTTGTTCATGGTACAAAAAAGATTTCAAAATAAGTTTCCATTCCAAAAATACCCAAAAGTCTCCATATATCAAAGCTTTTAATGTACCATAATGAGAACATTTCGGTAAACACATACAAATACATGCTAGCCTAAGTTGTACCAAAAGCTTTACAAAAACCACACAACATTGCACATTCCTAAAAAGTTTCTATCCATGTGGTTGAAATTCAACTTCTCTTTGACCAAAACTCAATCTTATATAGTATAAGGATAAGGATACATATACACACACGCTCATACATGGGCCAAGCTTTAATCGGACTTGAGCATAGTATTGCCCAAATTCGACTCACATTTAATTTGGACCTAATATTGAGACCCAAACTCTATCCAGCCCAATTGAAGCAAAGGTTCAATAAGTTTTTTTTGGACCAAACGGGTCGAATTCAAGCTAACCCGATCATATTGAAAGTCCTATCGAGTTACTCCATTAACATATAGAGTTCCAAGAATTAGGTTAACACGTCTAGCCTCCATTGAGGACTCGATATGGCATTACTTATGGGAAGCTTCCTTCTCATGATGTTGGGTAGTTTGTCAAATTTAAGAATTCTCACTTTTGGTCAATTTCTGCATTTTTTTGGCCCACTTTTGGTCCCATTTGGGCGTTCGTCCCATCCCACCTTTGTATTCTTCATTTCTTGATCACCCCAAACTTGAATTTAACAACTTCGAGCTCACATCAAACTCCAGAATGATAGGCGCAGCCTTGACTGATTTGATTTTGAGCCCAATTTTGGGATGGTCCAAACTGCATTTTCTCCTTGAGTCGTTCACTTGGTATTTTCTTTTTGTTTTAAACAATAATCTTTTTCTTAGTGCTAAACCACTAACCAATTTTTGTAACCAAATCTATTACAACATGGCATTTGTTTCAAAACATACACAAGTTGAATAGCACAGTTGATATGGTAATAGAAAATAAAACGGTTCTGTTCTTCAGTAAAGTGGATCTCTTTTATACGTAGTAATGATAAAAACAGAGAAACAAAGAAGTACCTTGAGATGGTTTTTTCTTTTTTTTTTTGCAGTTTTTGAAAATGAGAATTCATCTTTGATCAGGTTCCTTGATGAACAAATTTGGCGACATTTGAACAAGTTTGTTCCAAGTTCCGTTGCAAAGAACTCGTAATTTCCTCCCAAGAAAATTTTTTGGATCCAGGAATATTGACTGTTCAAGATTTGCTTCAAGGAGTAGAATATCCCTTTGGGCAACTTTAGGATTAAGAGTCATACAGTAGAGCTATAAATTTCCCTGATCGAGAGATATCATGTTTTCTCTTTGAATTTTCGATGAGCATATAGTCTGTTCAAATCACCTAAACCAAGAAAAACCTTGGGATAGCAATTGAAACAAGCACGAATGCTTTCTCAACAGCATGCTAGCGTAGCAACGAAAGGAAAACTAAGGATGAAGGGCATGGACATATCCAATCCTATTTGATTCAGTGGTTTAGCTATTGAACCCGTCTCCCTGTCAGATTTACTTCTTCCAGTAATCTTCAATAGAACTCATAGACTGGAGATGAATGGGTTCAGGATTTAGTTCGTTTCTATTTTAAGACATCTTCCCATACTTCATATGGCCAGGAGATGAATGGCCAACTCTAAGCCACAAACTTAGCCATTCACACTTTGGGGAGTAAATGCATCTTCAATAAGGTTAACATCATAAAGTTCATGTGAAATCCCATATGATCAGCAACCCAATTAACCAGGCAATGAATATTCAGTTTATAATACTTTCAAGACCAAAGTTGGTCCAAGTTGGCATATGAATGCTTTATAAAGCAAAGCAGTTACTAAAGTTGATAGCTGCAAACAGTTACACATGCCAGCAACCCTGGTACTTACTAAGCTACGCTGTTGGTAAAGGGACTGGAGGACGTAAGATTTGCTACTTACTTACATCAACTCAAATCTCCTAAAACCGTGATGAAAAAATTGATTCTCTAACCTGCACCCCTTGATGAACTGTTTCTTCTCCTCGATGGTGAATGAAAACGAGGGGGCAGATTCAGTTCACCAGCAGTACCATTTGTCATGTTCTCTGTTTGCTCGATGGCGATGAAATTGTCGCTTGTTCCAGAGGATGAGGGACCAGCTACTGCAGAACTAATCTCTTCACTTGATATCTGATGCTCTGATTGTGAAATTGCAGCATTCCTAGTAAGGGTATCCCCATTATCAACAGACAAAACCGGTGCATCACTTCTTTGGAAACGACGGTTATTAAGGAATGTCCCAAGACTTTCAACTACCGTTTCTGCAACATTAAGAGCAGATGAAGCAGAAGAAAGAGAAGTAGCTCTCTCTGGTAATCTTCTAGACATCTGTAGGGAGCGCAGCCGTCGAAGTCGATTCTCTTCCCTCATTGAAAAATTTGTAACGAAAGTTGTAGTATCTCTGTTGGAGTCTTCTTGCGGAGGGTTGTCCCCCATTGCACTTATACTAGTCCTAATTCGCCTTAATGCTTCTCCAACTGGAATATCATACACACCCCTAGCCACCCGCTGCTGCCTTGCACCCTCCACTCGCTGTGCCTTTGGCCTTGGAGGTATAGTCATTCCAGACTCCAATTTTGACTCCCTAGTACTATCGCCATTGCCATAAATTGGGATGACATTGGAATCCGTCACTTCTCCCTCGCACACAGGACATTCTTTTGCAGTTGAATCAACATATGGCAACTTAAAAAAGCAAGCCCAACAAAACATGTGACCACAGCAAGTCAAGATAGGATCCCTCGCCAAATGCAGACAAATGTTACAATCATAGAAACTCCCCACATCCTCAGGAACCTTCTTAATTTCGGTGTCCATCTCCAGTGCCATGGCAACCAAAAGACCACTTTCCCTTTTGCAACCTTTCCCCTTATCAACATTGCTATCAATAACACCTCCACTCTCTTCCCCACCATGCATTCCTCTACCACCATTCACATCAACTATAGGATCAATAGATGAACCACCGTTTTCGTTCAAATTGCAAATCCGTTGCCACCTACGGCTCAGCCCTGCTCTAAGAGTTGCAGCCTTGAGCTGTCTAAACCTCTCTTCTATACTATCATTAGCAGGTCCTAGTGCATGAAATTCATTCCATAAAGACGTAAAACCTGATGCTGATGAACCAACAGGCTGGTTCACAGGTTCTTGGTTCAAGTTAATATCACTATCCGAACCATCCATTTAACCAATATCGAATAACAATCAAATTTTACCACAAAGTTCTGCTTAAAATTTCAACGACTATTTTCGATATAACACCGAAAATTGTCAGACTAATCCTCTTCTAGTCAAACCATGAAGCAAAAATTGAGTCTTGAATCAAGAAACAAATGGGGTTTTAGAGACCATCAACTGGAGCAGAAATTGAAATTCTATACATAAAAATTCACTAACACAACAGGATATTTTCAAGAATCAATCACAATCATATAGATATGCCATACCAATTAATCAAAACCAAGAGAGAATATAAAGATTCAAGGGAAACAACGCAGAACCTGCAAGCAAGAAATGATGCAAAGTGGAAAAATCGTTCCCTTTTTTTCCCCTTTTTATCCGATGAAGCTAAAATTTCTCCATTGCTCCTCCACCATTTTCTTGAAAGATCCAAGTGATGTGGGGATTTTAAATAGGACAAGGGACTTGGGAGCTGGCGCTTTTCTGAATCAGTGGATCTGTTAGTTAAAGCCGCAAGAGGGATACACAGTAGGAGGGTCCAAGCCCAAACTGTGTCGTTTTCGATGGAATTTTGTTGGGGCGTTGATTGACCGGCTATCGGGAATTCGATAGAAAGACATTTCAGCAATTCGGGAATCGGTTGTTTGAAATCAATATTTGATTGCCATCCAAACTTTAGTTTGATAAATTGGATTGGCGAATTAGTAATTCGGTAATATTCAAAGAATTTGATAAGTTAATAATGAGTTTAAATATTTTAATTTTCTCTAAAAAAATTGTTGTAACAAAATAATATCTCATATATTTTTTTAAAAAAATTCAATCAACTTAACTCAAACAAACATGATATGCAAAAAAAAAAGAAAAAGAAAAAGGTCCATAATCATAAATCCTAACTCATAATCTCAATTCTTAAACAACATTAAAATAAATAAAAACTCCAAATTTAATTGTTAAGCCAAACTCCAACACGTCAACTTTCATCAAAAGTTGACTTCCAAGTATAGTTATAGTAAAGTTGGCTAATTAGTATTTAATAATAGGATTACTATTTACTCTTATATATATATATTATAAAATATTTTATTATAAAAATTTTGATATTTTGGTTGATAATTGGTAATTCGGTAATGTAGTTTTAATATTCATTCCTTAACCATTTTACTGAACATTATATTTTCGATTTTTCTGAAGTCCATTTTATTGAAATCTGAAATCTAATCTAGATTGGATTAGCTGATTTTTCAATTTTTTTGGAAATATGAAAACCCCTAGGCTTTTGGACAAATGGAGCTCTTGGCTTGGAGATGAATTGTCTGGTAAGTATGATTAAAGTGAAAAATTGTTGAGAACACCCTTCCACCTTTCGTCAAATAAATTTTTTTTTATTTTTCACTTCTAAAATAGGAACTTTCCGTCCCTTATAAAATCAAATTGGTAGAATTCAATTCCAGCCTAGGTTTTCAGTTATTTTTATCTTGATCCCATCATGTGACTCACACAAAATCTATTTTTAAGGGGAAAAAGGTTAGATATCATTTGTAAATAAACAAATAAGCTGATCTATATGCATTTTTACCCCTAAAAAAAAAGTAAGATTTGACCTGAAATATATTTATTTTTTCCTAAAAAAGTAAAATTTAACCCAATTCATATTCATTTTTGCCACTGAGAAAGTGAGATTTGACTTTTTTATACATCAAAAATGGTTGCACTCCAATTATGTGGTGATTTCAAACTAAAAATTAGTCGAAAACTTAAGTTAGGATCACATTTTACATTAACTTAAATTTGCAAAGAATATAAAGTTAACAAAAGTGAAGGACAAAAAAATTCATTTGACAAAATGTAAAGAACGTTTTAAATGATTTACCGTCATTAAATCAATGTAATTATGTCCAAATTTTCCTAATAGAGTAGTAAATATGTCTAATTAAGATTTTTTTTACTTTGCAAGGGTTTGTAATTATTTCATGTGCATGAAATCTTTGGTAAATATATGTAATTAATTAGGTGAAACAAAATACAAAAATATAGAACTTAGTGTACATAAGTTCACATATACACCCAAAAAAAAAGTTCATGTATACACCAAAGGTGGAGGGATGGTTTGGATGGATGGTAAAGTAGGAAGGATTGTAAACTGTCCGCTTTAAAAAAAAAAAAATCACGTATACACTAGGATGGTTTATTTTGGGTTAGTACTAAATGGATGCTCACTCGATTCACATACTTGAGTGAGTGGAAATCATCTACACTAATTTGGCAATTTCATTGTTCTAGGGGATATAATCACATGCTACTTAAAAAGTCCATTTATTTCCATTTTATTCTTCTATTTGACTGCTATACTCCTTTGAGTTGATGCAATCTGCATTAGGCAAAATTTCTTGTAATTCTGACCTGCCGGGTGTTCAATCTTTCCGGTTGATAAACAATGAGTAGCATTGATGCAAAAAGGAAACTAGTTTGTTCTTTTATAGTTTTGTAATCTGTAGGAAGGGGAGAAGGTCATTGTTGATGTTGTATTTCCATTGATCATATTTTATTGTCTCTGTGCCTTGTAAATTTGGCCCATGATTTGGGGAATTGGATCTCTCACTCCCAAAGTCTAAGTTCTTGCCTCTGTGTTTATATTGTCGTGTTATCAGCCGGCTGGGCTCAACTGACAGAACCTTAGTCCAGCTCATGAAGTTTTGTGAACCTCCTTTGGATGGAAATAGAAGGGAAAGGATGCTAAAAATATATTCCAGAGAAAGTTCTATATTTTTCAAGTTTAATTCATTTTTCAATTTTTTTTTATTTGGGAATGGAAGCTGAGAGGACAAAAAAAAAACAAAAACGCCCGGGGGTTGGGGGGGGGGGGGGAAGAAATATAGAGATTTATTTATTTTCCAACTGGCAGTTGAGAGAAAAAAAAGAGAGAAAGAAATAGAGAGATTTCCTTAATATCCAACTAGTCCATTTTTCTTCTACTCTTATCTTCTTTTTTTTTTCAGTGGGAAGAAATATTGGAGAGAGACTTATTCACTAAAAATTGTTGCAATGCCTTTTGCTCATCAAGCAAGTATCAACAGATTTATACAATATGGTAACGTTTTCTTGATCACCTTTTTTCTCTCTCAAAACAGCTCCCAAAAAAAAAAAAAAAAAAGTTTGTACCACAATCCTTTCTCTTCCAAATTAAATTTTCTCTCCTCGTCATTTTTTCATTGAACTCCCAAAGTCGTACACTTGAGTTTCTTTAAAAGGACATGAACATATGAAGGCAAACCTTTTCTCCTAAATTCTCTTTAAGAAATTTAAATCTCTTTTTTTTGTCATATCGAATTAAATAAGCCAAGGACAATCCTTGCAAAATTAATTTTCTTTTTATGAAATTCGGATCTCTTGTATTTCGTAATAAATGATTAAATAAGAAATAAATAATTCTCACACGTTAATATTTTGTACCAAATTTAAACCTTATTTCATGATAAATAATCAAATAAGCAAAGATAATCCCTGCAATATCAATAACTGCACCTTTATTTCTCATCAGAGGCAGATCTTCTCTGAAAATAAAAATAAAGGCACTTTTTTTTTACCCTCACCGCGTTTCATGTTTGGCCTTAAGAAATTAAGCATAAATTCCAATGTTTCATAAAGGGTATTGTGGCACCAATAGTTGACTTTCGTTGCCTCTTTATCTCTTTGATTACGGAAGAATTGCAAGGACAAAATTTCAACAAAACAAGAATTGGAAAAGAAAGAGACAACTAGGCCTTGCAAAATGTATTATGTTAATGACATAATATATCATAAAATTTAAATCACAATGACCATTCCAAAGCCAACAAAAAAAAAAAAAAGTTAACAACTAGAACAAAAAAGCTATCATGCAAATTTCCAGATTTAGAAATAAACTTGATCAACCTCGATAGATCTTTTTTCCCCCCTTCTATTCAGGAATCACCTGGATTTATGAAAATTCAAGAAATGTACGAAGAAAAATATAAGAGAAGTTTGGATAACATCATCAATAAGTGGTGGTAACATCTCCTCCATATCCTCCATCAATCTGGTTGAAGCTGCCATCTGATACAAAATATGTGCCTTGATCTGCTGGAATCACATCAGCTCCTGTAGTACTAAAACCAGTAACGTCATTACCTCCTCCTCCATTTCCTCCACCACCACCAAATATTCCCTGAATCAGGGCCTGTGTCGCTGATTGAGAAGCACCACTAGCTAGCCCATTAGCTACCCCACCAGCAATCTGAGTAGTCATAGTATTCTGCTGTTGGGCATATCCAGCGGGCATAACAGGTTGGCCATAACCTCCATGGGTCATATAATTGTTTGGTGGGATGAAGGTTTGCTGCATAGGAGTTGGAGCTGCATAAGGGGTCGCAACAAAAGATTGAGGCTGAGACTGCAGATGGATTGGCGCCGCCATGCCTCCTGTAGGCCTGAACGAATTGAAGCCCACAGGATTTACGTTGTTCGCGAAATTGTTAGGCATGGTCGGCTGTGCAGGAGGCATTGAAATACTTCTTGTAATCATGGACTGGATCTGATTCAGCACTGATGGAGGTTGAGTGAAAGTACGATTTATTGGTAACGCATTTACACAGGTCAAATGAACGTCGAATTGACAGATGCTGCAGTGGTATAGCCAGTGGTTGTGCCCATTCATCTTGCAGATATCACAGGAGAAGGCTTTGTCTGGATAAGGTGGTGAGAATGTGAGGTTAAGTTGGTGGTGGTGAGATTGATGAGTGAATTCCATTGGCATGGATGCGCAAAGGATGTGGAGATCTATTCCACAGGTTTGACAGTGATAACAGAAGCCATTGCCTTGTTGGCTACAGGCATCACAGTTGAATATGCCTTGAGGGTAGGCTGGTTTTGGGAGGAGGGAAAGAACATGGTTGTTTTGGTCGAAGGGATGAGTGATATTTTGAGGCATTTGAGAACATTTTTGATGCAGAAAGTAGTTGCACATAGTGCAACGGTATACGATTCCTGAGGCCTCAAGTTTGCAGCCTGAGCATAAATTGGCACTGAAGCCTTGTTGGGATTGACAGTTGGAGAGTTGTAGAGGATGTGGATGACTGAAATGGTTGATTGAAGCTGAAGAAGATTGATCAGTCCCTGGAGTTGTTGAAGACTGATCAAACTGAGGTTGGGAACCAGGCTTTCCCATCTCTCTCTCTCTCTCTCTCTCAGTTTCAGTTTCTCTCTTTGAGATAATTCCTGAGCTTCAATTTGTGAATTTTGATAAACAAAGACTGCATCTAAAAAGGCTAACTGGTCGTTGATTTCATGATATACTAGTAAAGTCAACTTATGGTGCAATTTGCCTAAATCGGTATAGTAGCAATTTGTCACACTTATTTCGGGTGAGCGAAAACGGGTGATGGGATTAGCTGTCTCTCTTAGGCATGTTGCCTTTTTTATTGTTGGGGGGGGGGGTGGTTAATATTCAATAGATTATTGCTAAAGAATACAAGTCAAAATTACAAACTAATTAGGCATGAGATTTATCACATAATGAGACCATTATCTATCCATACTCGAGTGGCATAGTAGCAGTTGTATAATTAATCATTTTTCTATTGAATGTACCTTGTAGCTCGTATATATAAATTGACGTAGGATGAAGGTAATACAAGTCACTTGAGTTGGCATTGATGTATTTCTAAATTCAATTTGTAAAGGTAAGATTGATGATTAGGAGTGATTTAAAATTCCTCTGATCAAGCTGTAATATTCTCCTCATGCAGTTGTGGATCTTTCTGTCTAATTTCTTATATAAACCAGTCAAATTTTCATTTACTTTAGAATAATATAGTAAAAAAAAAATTTTTGAGTACTAATATTTGTCACGCATTTCATCTTTGTTTTTTTTTTTTGGTGTTCTATATACTCTCAATATTCATGCGTAATTGCTTATTCACATTAGTTAGTTTTGTTTTCTTAAGAAGAAGAAGAAGGAGAAGGAAGGAAGAAGGAAGGAAGAAAGAAGAAGAAGAGGAGTTGCTTCTGCTACGCCTCAAAATTTTGATTCTTCATTAAACCATGTCCGGGTTGTGTTTGCCGCGTCACTGCTGCCAACCCTAAGTCAAGTCAACTCTCAGCTGTGGATGGAGAAACACACATGTGAATGGAGGTTCATTTGGGCCTTGCTTTTCTTGACTTAGTCAATGAAAGAATCGAAGTAATCATCAAGTCAAAATCATGGTTCATTCTTACGAATCATCATGGAACCTGCCAGCCAAATGCAATGCATTTGAACTTTGAACACTTTACAAGTCAATACATATTTAACTTTCTCTCTTCGAGTTAGGCTTTCTTTGAATCGCATTTTTCTGAACTTTTAGTAGAAAAATTACTGCAACGGTTTGACATATGTGAAATAAAAAAGTGATTAAAAAATGTGTTCACGAGAAACGTAACAAAAGAAAAATTGCAATCCAAACATTTGTTAGGTCAAGCCTATTACTGTTTAACAAAGTTGGTTGGTATGCAGTTGAGTCCCACGGCTTTGACAGAATTCGCATTTGCACACAGATGATTGCCCTCTTTTAAATCAAGCTTCTTATGAGTATCGCGTGTAAAACAAGGTTAGAGATGGGATACAATTTATTAGTTTTCTGGCACGTATTCAATGGTGAAAATATTTTTCATTGTTTTAATTTTTATCTCATAATAAGATTTTTAAACTATACAGTCTATGTCACGATCAATTTTGCACAAGTGACGAATGATAACAATAAATATTTACGATGACTATAAACAGGAAGGGCTAAAAGTACGGAAGAACCAAAGATATTCTTATATCTTTATTAGGGAAGAGATATAATAGAAAACAGTTTCTACTAATATAAAAAATTCTCCTGTCATGATTTTGGCGTATTCTCTGTTATTCCCTTAGTAATTAGGTAGAAATACACGCTAATTAAAAAAAAAAATTGTTAAACTGGTATACTCTGAAAACATTGGGTCTCAATTAATATGTATTCCAAATATTTTTAGGAACTAATTGAGAGCAATACAATCGAGTTGAGGATATGAATCTTTGGATGATTGACGTATACCATTGCCTTTATCACTTGACATGAGTTTTCTTTATGACAATGTGTTTTATGCCAATGCCACTAAATAAGGCTTAGTCACAAAAGGATAAAGAATCAAAGAAGAAGCTGTATGACATTGACATTCATTCATTACATTATTAATCCGAACAATACAGTGCTAAATTTCATTTCACGACAGAAACAATTTCATTATACAAATTGCAAAGTTTTCTTTGGAATGGAAGAAGTAAACAACACCAAAGGACAACGGATTATCAATCATGAAGGCAAAGAAATTGAATCAATGATGATGGTTGTTTTCCAAGGAAGCTCCTTCAATCAGAGGAAAACAGTTATAGTATAACCAGGGTTAGTTACACAATTAAGCAAAGGATTCACATAATTTGTTTATTGAAATTAAAAAAAAAAAAAGAGATTCATACTGCAGGAACCATGAATTTGTTTCAAAGAAATCCTCCTAGTAATCCTCCCAAATCCAAACCATTAAGCATTGATAAACCTCCTCCATCGCCACCCAATAAACCTTGCAAAATATCCAGCCCTCCACCTCCACCATTCCCAAAGAGATCCAGGCCTGGGATACTACCTCCTACACCATTACCAACTCCTGATAATGATTGAATCAAGTTTTGCATTCCTCCAAGGCCTCCACCTCCACCAATTCGTCCAGCTCCACCTCCAAGTCCTCCAGCTCCACTGCCAAAGCCTCCAATTCCGCCACCTAGTCCTCCACCTGCCATGAGGGCTTGAGTGTGGTGGTGCTGGTTAAAGCTGTTTTGAGAGAAATTGGCAAATAAAGCTTGAAGCCTTTGGAGCGCCTGCAAATGCTCATTATTCTGCCAGTGCACGGAAGGCATACCCGCTGAATGAATTCCCTGATTTCCAGGGGTCATGGCAGGATTAAAGTTCGGAACAGGAATGCCTGCTGCTGCAGCTGGCGCGACAAAGTGTGGATTATAGGCTTGATAGCTCGGAGGAGCCTGAGGAGGAACCTCAGGAGCAGATCTTGAAGCTGTTCCAGGGTGTTGAAAATGATGATGAACCTGTGGGATGGGAGTTTGATTTGCTGCAGCCGTGAATGTTGTCTGACTTTGATTAAAAAAATTTGTTTGCATTGCTGGTGCAACTGATGGAACATTATTTGTACAGTTCAAATGAACATCAAAATCACAAAAATCACACCTATAAAGCCAATGGTTGGACCCCAAAGTGTTGCATATATCACAGTTAAAGATTTTGCTAGGATGGGGTGGTGAGAAAATCAGCTTGAGCTGGTGATTATGAGACTGGTGAGTAAAGCTCAATGGCTTTGCCGAGCAAAGGATATGAAGATCAATATTGCATATCTTGCAGTGGTAGCAGAAGCCATCGCCTTGCTTCCCACATGCGTCACAGTTGAAGAAGCCCTCCTGGTAAAGTGGCTTTGGGAGAAGAGACAAAACATGGTTTTTATCAAAAGGGTGAGTTATTTGCTGAGGCATTTTTGAACATTTGACATGGAGGAAGTAGTTGCAAGTTGAGCAACTGTAAATCAATCCAGTTGCTTTCAGCTTGCATCCTGAACATGAAACTGAGGTCAGGGAGTTTTGATGATTGGAAAGCTGCAAAGGGTGTGGATGGCTAAAATGGTTGATGGAGGATTCAACTTGGGAGCTCATGATCCTTCTTTGCCTATTGATCTTTCTCCAGTCTAAATTTGGGGCTTGATTTTGGTGAGACTATATTAATATCCACTATGGTAAGTGGCTTAGAACTCTGAAGCCTATGGTTGTAGACTTTGTCAAGCCCAAAAAGTCAGCTATTGCCGTGATGGTGATTGTTAGTCTTGGCATTTTCTATTTCTTCATGTGCTAAAGCCTACTTTGCAGTTGTGCACGATTCTGTCAAGACAATTGAACAATTAAAAAAGACGATTACATATTAGATCCTATTGCAAGTCTGCCTCGTGGAAATTTTGCTTTAGACGTTGGAGTGTAAAGAATGACTTGGGAAGTAAACGATGCCAAGGTCAATATTACGCGGTTTAGAGGGGATACGCCGAAGATTGGATTCTTATTTGATGATAAATTAGAAGGCTAATAGCTCAAAGTTTCATGAATGTGTTCTTTTTGTTTTAAGAAAAAAGTTTAATCAAGTTCACGAATTTCTAATTTTGGTCCCCGTTTACCAAATGGAAGTGTTCTTTTTAGGAATTAAGTTTAAGAAATGTTGTATTTAGCCCTATAATTTGTAGAGAGTCTCACTCTATATACATTTACCCATATGTAGTTCAATAACCATTGTAACTACAAGTACAAGCAAAATGTTTTAATTAGTTTTAGTTCACTGCAAGGTACTTTGTGCTATAAAAATTTCGTACTTGTGTACAATTTACAAACAGTGATTGGTAGATCACAGATGAACCTTTACATTGGGTATTGCTGCTGGTAGGTACCAACTAAAGGAAAAGGAAACAACTGAATATGCCCTTGACCAACCACTGAGCGGTCACTAAGGTGGGTCTGAAGACTCTGTTTAGACTGTAGATGGAGGTTTAAATTTCACCTGCAACCAAAAAAATTCAAAAATTGTGTCAAAATATTCCCTTGATCTAGTAAGGTTTGTACTTGTTAGCCCATAACACAAAAGTCTTTTTAGATTTCCCCTCCCTTCTAGCGTAGGATAGATAGATTATACAATAGTTGTCGTCTCTGAAAAAAAAAGAAAAAGAAATATGCCCTTGACCTAATTGGATGCCACTTATTGATTTTTTTATTTTTCTCTAAACCAAAGAAATCTTTCTAAAGCATGTCAAAATACTATACATCACACAAGCTTTTTTGTCCAATGTGAAATTGGGCTTCGTTTGGACACGGAAGGGACACATTTTTCTAGTGTTTCCGAATGCTGTAAAATGAAGGATGTGTCAAGAAGAAAACCTAATAAAGTCCATATCTTTGTGATGAGTAAGCCAAAAACTTTGGTTGTAAAGGTTTGATTAACCATTGCTGCTTTTGTCGTGCCGCAATTTTTGCAATCACTTCTGATGAGAGAAACTGGAGGGCCTTGAAGATGTTTAGGGGGAAAATGCTTTGAGTTGCTACGTCTACAGAAAGTGATCAAATCAAAGTTTATACTCAACTCTTCTCTTTATTTTATTTGGTGATAAAAAAATCATCTGTGCAGACCATTGATTCATAGAGATAGACTACAATTTACAAGATTTAAGGTACTCTCCACAGTAGCATACAGTTGGTAACTTCATAGCCATAAAATATGGTACAAATCAGAAAGAAATTCTGCAATTTGGGTTCCTCATTTTGGTCAACCGGCAATTTCCACTATGCAATTGGGCTGTATATTACACTCAAGTCGGGTAAAAATTGTCGATCGCTTAATAAAAAACCAATTCTGGCGGGAGATGATATGCTCCTGCAATAAAACTGTTAAATGGGAAAAGAAAAAAACTAAAGCTTAATTGTTAGACATGAAAAGAAATAAAAAAAATGATAAATTTTAGGAGGGGGGGAAAAGGTCCCATTAATGATCCTCCTGCGGCTTTTTTAAGGCTCTCTTTTTGGAATGAATTCACTGAGCATAATTGCTAATCATCACAGCCTACATAATCGAAGTGATCTTCCTGGTAATCCCCCTAGTAATCCTCCTAATAATCCTTCTAGTAACCCTTCTAGTTCTTCTCCTAGTAATTCTCCTAGTAATCCTCCTGGTGATCCTCCTAGTAATTCTTCTAGTAATCCTCCTGGCAATTACACCTAGTAACCCTCCTAGTAATCCTCTCATATTTACCCCATCAAGCATTGACAAACTTCCAAAAATATCAAGACCGTAGATATTGCCGGTGCCAGATGCACCCATTAAATTTTGCAAATTATGTTGCCCGCTCCCGTCCCCACAGCCTGCAGAAGGCGGAGAAGTATTCTGTCCGCCATTACTTACTGATAATCCTTGAAACAAGTCCTGCGGTCCTCCGAAAACATCCGCGCTAATAGCTTCACCTCCACCACTTGTGATATCCGATATAATTTGCTGAGTAGGGCCATGTTCAGTGGAAAATTTAACTATCAAATTATCGTTATTCGGCCTTTGCCAAAATGGTGCACAAACTGGTGCACCTACCATTTGCATGTACCGATAAGAAGAGAAGCCTGAGTGAAGATTTGGTCGAAATTGCTGAGGAGTAGATGTTGAGCCAATAGAGAGCTTCTGCATCCGATCAAGATCGGATGTTGTCTGTCTTGGGTGCATATTTCGATGGATATTTACTGTAACATTTGTTGCACAGTCCAAGTGAGCATCGAACTCACACATGTCACAATTATAAAGCCAATGGCAGGACCCTGCATCGTAGCATATATCGCAAGAAAAGGTTTTCTCGGGATAGTGTGGAGAGAAAATGAGCTTGAGCTGGTGATGATGGGATTGATGATTGATATTCATTGGCAGTGCTGCGCAAAGTATATGAAGATCTGTAAAGCATATTTTGCAATGGTAGCAGAAGCCTTGGCCTTGCTTCCCGCACGCATCACAGTTAAAGAAGCCTTCAGCATAACAGGGTCTTGGGAGGAGATCGAAAACATGGTCTTTGTCGAAAGGGTGAGTGATTTGCTGAGGCATTTCTGAACACTTCTGGTGAAGGAAGTAGTTGCAAATGGTGCAACTGTATACCAGCCCTGGGGCCATATCTTTGCAGCCTGCGCATGAATTAGAATTGAGGCCTCTTTGGGGTTGAAGGGAGAGTTGAAGAGGGTGCGGATGACTGAAATGGTTGATTGAGGTTGAAGAAGATTGATCAGTTCCTGGAATAGTTGAAGGCTGATAGTACTGAGGTTGGGAACCAGGCCTTCCCATCACCATTCAGACTCAGGTTTTTGTCTATGAGAAGAATTCTGACGTTTAATTTGAAAATCTTGATAAAAGAAGAATGCACCTGAAGGGCTAATAGTAATAGGTCGGTAAATTTTACGATGTAGAAGTAAACTAATGGTGCAATGGAGTTGTCTAAGGGGTACTGTGTCAATTTTGTCATGGCCCGTCGGCTAGGCAATTGCACAGCGCTTTGTCCAATTGGCCGGCTAGCTGTCTTTGTTAGACACATCCATTTTTCTTTAGGCACCATTTGGATTGAGGGAATAGGAGGGAAAGGAAAGCAGAGGAATTGGAGGAATTTAATTTTTGTTGTTTGGATTAACTTTTGAGGAGTGAAAGAAAAGGATAGGGGGGGAAAGGGCGAAGAACAGTCTAATTATTTTGTCAAATTATAGTTTCCGTCCAAAAATGAGCGGAAATAAAGGGAAATGAAACTAAATTAATTGAAATAATTTGATTTTTTTTTAAAGATCATTTTTATCTATCTTTTTCATTAAATCAACACTTGATCTTTTCCTTTCTTTTCTTTTTCTTCTTCAATAGAATTCAGTATTTCCTTTTTATTTTCTTCCATATTTAATCCAAGCAAAATGGATAGAAACCACTTTATTTTCCTTTCTTTTCTTTTCCATTGATATCCTTTCCTTTCTTTCAATTCAAACGGTGCCTTAATATTCTTGTTGTAACTTTTTTTTTGGGTTTTTTTGGTAACACTAGATATCTCTTTTAACTCATAGAGATTAAGGTAGGATTGTAGGCTATACAAGTCACTTGGGGTTAAGGGTGTTCATAATTTGAAAAAAAAATCGAAAATCAGTCGAATCAATTTAGTTTGGATTTGGATTTTGATAAATTAGAATTTGGTAAAGTTAAAATAGATTCAATCTCAATATAGATAAAATAGTTTGGGAATAGATTTTAAAATTAGATTCTCGAATTACCTATTACTGATTGAACTTCTAAATTATTTATGATGATAATATATATGAATCTATATAAAGTACTAATAAGTGATAACTATGTAATAATACCAAATACTAATAAACTGTTAATATATTGATTATTAAGTAATCTAGCAATCTAATCTATGAGCTTGGTTTCAGTAAAACATCACTAAATACTAACTGTTCTTTAGAAATTGTTGAACCAAGAGATGAGAGTCTTTTGTTCAATTCATTTGGAGTTGGAGGCTACCGCCTAATTATTGGAAGTTGCAAATTGCTTGATGGCTGTCATGTTATGGTTTCAACGTGAAGGTTAGAATTCTGAATATGTAAATTTTGATTTGTTGTAAGTGTATCATTCAGTATTTTTGGTGCAGTTGCAAATGTGAAATTTGATAGTAAATTTGAGCTTTGGCATTGATAGTAATATATATATATATATATATATATATATATATATATATGTCATGATCAATTTTGCACAAGTACCCATGACAACAATCAAAATTAACTATGACTAGAAACAAGCAGGGCTAAGTACACAAGAACAGGATAATTCTTTTTTCATAACTAGGGAATTGATGTACTATAATACATTTTATACTAATACAGAAATTTTGTCTGAAGACGACGTTTGCTAAGTCAACCAATTATACTTCATTGGTTGTTCCAAGGGTAGTTTGTTAAGCATCGTTTTTGACATACTCATTGTTATTCACGATTTATGAGATACAACAAAGTAATGAAAATTTTACTACATTGGTATACTCTGTAAACATTTGGTCATTAATAAGTCTTCCAAACAATATTAGGAAACCAATCAAATTAGATGAGTATAATCGCTATGAGGACATAAATCTCTAGTGGAACAAGATGTTTTATTATTGGATTGTCAGTACCATTGATCCAAACATATATATATATATATAGACACACACACACTAAGTTTCATTTCATGTCAAACAAATTCATTATGCATGTTTGTTTGCAATGCATCAAGTAGAGATCAAAGAAACAAGGCATTAGCAACCATGAAGGCAAAAGGGTTAAACCAATTATTGATGGTTGTTTTCCAAGAAAATTCCTTCCATCAAAATAAAAATAAAAAATCAATGACCGATACAGGGTAAATTGCACAATCAAGCAAATGATTTTCGCCTTTTTTCTATTTCTTGAAGACAGAATTCGTGCTGCATGAATCAACATTAAAGTAACATTAAAGTGGGGCTAAAATACCACTAATGAGTCGTTTTGTCTTGATCTGAAAGTGAGAGGAAGAGACTTAGCTTGAACTTTTTGCCTTTTTCTCGCAGCACTTTCAGCTAGTGGAGAGGAACTTCAGAGGAACATTTCCTAAGGCTTGTGCAGTACTAGAATTGTTTGCGTTCGTTTTTGGGTCAAGATTCTACCACAGATTCCCAGAGATTATTGAGGATTTCAGCATTTGAGGATGACAATGTGATGTAACTACGTGCTAATTTGGATCCAATGCCAATAAGACCTTTTCACATTTTTTTAGGATTTTTCATAGTTTTCTTAAGTACTGGCTCATCTGTTTGTGTGGTTTTTATTGTTATTTAATCAAAGGGTTTGGCAATGGGTTTCACGGTCCAATCGGGAGGTGTTTCGTTGTATTAATTTTTTTTGGGCAAAAATGAATTAATTTTGAAGAGTGTTTAAAATGTAGAGATATAATAAATGTTGACGCTGTAGTTTCAATTTAATTGCCATAATGATCCCCTGATGTTTTCAAAAATGTCCACTTCAATCCCATATTATT